>NC_053489.1:481757735-481897735 GCF_905171775.1 Rana temporaria
TGCAGTTAAGATCCGACCGTGTAACACAGTTACACCTGTCGGATCTTAGGCATATCTATGCGTAACTGATTCTATGAATCAGTCGCATAGATACGACCGATGCAACTCTGAGATACGACGGTGTATCAGAAGATACACCGTCGTATCTCTCTCTGAATCTGGCCCTTTGTTTTCCAGCATAAAACCTGCTGTTTAGGTTTGCTTGTTGAGTTATTGATCCCCAGTGATACAACAGATATTTTCTTGTTCGCTTTGCTATGATTTATTACAATTGAATGTTATCTGCACATGACATTGTGTGAATAGCTGTTTTAGAATTTTGTGCAAGCAATTCATAATAACTGAACATCCTGCAGTTGTAAGCTAATAGGCCAATAGGGGGTAGAGGCATTCTTTCTGTACTGGGCCTGGGAACCAGTAGGTCAGCAGTGGGGCCTGAGAAGAACAGCGCTATGCATGTTGCAGTGTTACGCTGGCAGGGGACTGAGCTCCGGCACTCACATATAATACACCCTCTAGGTAAGTCTATCTCTCCAGATATTCACCGAACCACAGGAGTCATAAGCACTGCCAAAAGCCAATTTGTGCCATCAGGAGATGTACATATGAAGGATCTGATCAGAGAGAGAGAAGTGGGATGCTGCTCACATACAGTATGCACACTATGCACCCACACAGACACCCAAGCACTGGGGGTCCTCTGTGGTGGGAGGTAAAAAGGGGCAAGCCATTTTACATTGGAGCTTGGGGGTCCGATGTTTATTATTCACTTTCTTACTTTGGGGAATGTTTTCATCCACTGACCAGCAGTAAAGGGCACAATATTACTGAACACATCAGTTAGTACACAGGGCTGTATCTTACATAGACGTAACCCCTGTACTGCATTCACAATGAAGGACATTGTACTCCTGACCCCTGTATCATTTAATTCATTTTGTACGTTGTACTCCTGTACCATTTAGTCTATGTTGTATGTTGTACTCCTGGCCCCTGCACTGTATTTTCTATGTTGTACCTTGGACAGAGGGGTGGCTGTGGATGTGGTATACCTGGATTTTGCAAAAGTGCTTGACACAGTTCCCAACACACGGCTCATGTGTGAGGTAAAGTCTACAGGCTTGGAAAGATCTTTGCAGTGGAATAAAGTCCTTCCAGGATGTCTCCCTTATACAAGCCAACACACCAATTGGGCTAAGTAGCAAATGAGGTTTAATGTTGATAAATGTAAAGTTTTGCACTTGGGGGCTAAGAATATGCAAGCATCATACATACTAGGGGGAGTGCAACTAGGGAAATCAATGGTGGAGAAGGATCTGGGGGGTTTGGAATAAGCTTAATAATGACAATGCAATGCCAAGCTGCGGTTTCCTAAGTGAGCAAAGTCCCTTCTTGTATTAAGAGAGGTATGGACTCTAGAGAGAGAGAGATAATTTTGCCCCTGTACAAATCATTAATAAGACCTCTCCTGAAATATGCGGTTCAGTTTTGGGCACCGGTTCTCAAAAAGGATATCGGGGAACTAGAAAAAGTGCAGAGAAGGGCAACCAATCTCATAAGAGGCATGGAAGAGCTCAGCTATGAGGAAAGATTAGAGGAACTGAATTTATTCTCTCTTGAGATGAGGAAATTAAGGGGGGATATGATCAACATGTACAAATACATCATGGAGGACCTTAAATACAGAAAGGTTTCTTCACAGTAAGAGCTGTGAAAATGTGGAATAGACTCCCTCCAGAGGTTGTTCTGGCAAGTTCAGTAGATTGCTTTAAAGAAAGTCCTGAATTATTTCCTAAATGTACCAATAGTTATAGGTATTTCCTAAATGTACCAATAGTTATAGGTAAAGTTGATCCAGGGAAAATACGATTGCCTCTCGGGGGATCAGGAAGGATTTTTTTCCCCTGCTGTAGCAAATTGGAGAATGCTTTTCTGTTTTTTTTTGCCTTCCTCTGGATCAACTGTGGGTGAAGAATTGTGTACATGGGATTGTATTATTATTATTATTATTATTATTATTATTATTATTATTAATATATCTTTTTGGGTTGAACTAGATAGACTTGTATCTTTTTTTCAACCTGACCAACTATGTAACTATGTAACTATGTATATGATACTCCTAACCCCTGCACTGCTTTCACTATGTTGTACAGAGCCCTGTGCTGTATATGCTAATTTATAAATTATACCACTGACCCCTGCACTGCATTCGGTATGTTGTATACTGTGGGGGGATTTACTAAAACTGGAGTATGCAAAATCTGGTTCAACTCTGCATAGAAACTAATCATCTTCCAGTTTTAGTTTAAATGTTTTTTTTATTGAAGTTTTCCAATAGACAAAATATAGCTGCCGCACAAAAACAGTAATACAAAAATATAGAAGTATACATTCAGCCATGTTACATAGCTGTTTCAATTAAGGCACAAGGCAACACATGCATGACACTTAGAGTATACCATCTGGGCCTACTCTTAGAGAGAAAGAGTGCAGGCAATATGAAAACAACAATTGTTTATAGGATAATACAAACACAAACATAGGCGTAAACATGGGCAAGGGGGAATACAAGTGAAAAGTAAAAAAGTTGAAATTAAAAAGAAAGAAAGGTAGCAAAGGGTATGTTCTCTCCTCGATCAGACACCCATAAGAACCAAGGGGAATAAGGAGGATGGGAGGAAATAGCTCAAACTACATTATTCCAATCTTTCCATGGTTTCCAATAGCAGTTAAGTTGTTTCCTATTATTCAGTCTGTTAGCTAAAAATTACTCATAAACATAATGAGATTGGGTAGTCTCCAAAACTTCCGAGGTGTTGGGGGCTCTATTGGACTTCCAATATTTCGCTATCAGCATTCTGGCCACCAGCAAGATGTAGGTAACCACAACTCGTATGTCAGGAGGAAATGACTCTATTCCTACATTCAGCACAGCTAGGCTTGGGTTGGGGGGTATTAAGATCCCTGTAATGGTGGAGATAGTACAGAATATATAATTCCAGAAGCTGGTCAAGTGTTTACAAGTCCAGAACATATGGAACAAATTACCCACAGATCCACAGTTTCTCCAGCAAAGTGGTGAATTGGTGAGAGAAAATTTGGACATTCTGTATGGTGTAAGATACCACCTCAGATCTATTTTTTTGTAAAAATTTCCCAATGGCTGATGCATTTTGAGGCCTTGTATGTCGCTTTGAATGCATTAAGCCATTGGGAGGTTGTGATGGATACACCTAAATCGGATTCCCATTTTAGAAATTGGTGGGATTTACTGAAGTCAAGCTTACGCTGCAGGAGATTATAGAAAAAGGATATACCTTTAGCCGGTGAGGGGATTGTGGTGTAATAATGCCAAATTTCAGTTGGGAGGAATATGCAGTGAAAATCAACGGACTTCAAGAGGTGGGAGATTTGGTTGTATTTATAACAATCCCTGTACGGTAAGTGATATTGTGTTTAAAGAGAGGTAAAAGTCTTAAGAGTGTCTTCATGATATAGGTCGGAAACAAATTTAATACCACTATTTTGCCAATCAATAACAGTAAGATTTGGAATCATAGAGGCAAGAAGGGTAATCGGTATAGGGACATCTACTCTACTGGAGGGAAGGGTTGGCAGCTTACGAAGTTCCCTCCATGCCAGCAGAGAAGCTTGTATGGTAATTGGAAGATGTTGAATAGATAGCGGTTGCCAGAGGTCAAAAAGAAAAAGAGAGTATAAGTCCTTAGTAGGGCATGAAGCTTGTTCTATGCTACTCCACGGAACCATCTGGGAGAAACCAAACCAATTTTTGAGCTGTGTAAGAAGTGAAGCTTTTAAATCTATCATCTATAATACCCATTCCTCCAGCAAGTCTATGTTTGACTAGAAGTGCTTTGGAGCAACGTGGTCGTTTTGAACACCAAATAAATTGTGTGAGCAGGAAGTTCAGGGCTCTAAGGTGAGTACCTGGCAGAATGGGTAGAGTGCGAAAGACATAAAGTATCTGAGGCAATATTAGAATCTTAAATGAGGCCAGTCGAACCAATCCAAGTTAATTCTGTTTTAGCCAGCCTTTGGGTCTCTTTGGTTATTCTATCTATCAGAGGTAGGTAGTTAGCGTCAGCCAGTTGTCGCAGATCTGCCGAGAGTCGTAAGCCTAAATATGATATAGAGGAGTTACTCCATGAGTAGGGAAAACCAGCTTGTAGTTTAGAACAGAGGGGAGATGGAACGTTTAGCGCTAAAATTAGTGATTTTGTAAAGTTAACTTTGTAAAAGGACATCTGGCTAAACTCAGTCAAGATAGCATGTGCATGAGAAAGAAATGTGGATGGGGAGGTCAAAAATAAAATAACGTTGTCTGCAAAAAATGGTTAAAAATAGAAGGGAAAAGAGGGCAGCCCTGTCTTGTACCATTAGAAATAGTAAAGGGGGATTAAAGCATATTAGATGTATAGACCTGGGCAGACAGGGACGAATATAGGGCTAGGATGGCAGAAAGGATAGGCCCCTCGAAGCCAAACTTTTGCAATGTGTGGGACATATAGCCTCAATGTATCCTGTCGAACGCCTTCTCCACATCCAAAGAGAGGAGCAGAGAAGGCGTCTGACAGGACCCAGCATACTGCATGACATTGATAACCCTCCTCGTAACATCCGATGCTTGTCGGCCCGGGGGTGAAACCCGTTTGGTCAGGCTTTATAAGGGTAGGTAAAATGGGGAGGAGTCTATGGGCTAAGATTTTTGCGTACAATTTAACATTGGTATTGAGAAGGGAGATGGACCTTAATTTTTTGGGGGAAGTGGGTTCTTTACCAGGTTTAGGAATAGTGACAACATAGGCCTTGAGCATTTCAGAGGGGAAAGAGGCAGAAGACATTGCGTCAGCATAGACCGTCTGAAGTGGTGGAGATAAGACATTGTGGAAAACGTTAAAATAGTCGTTTGTTAGACTGTCAAGGCCTGGTGATTTCCCAGATGGAAGAGTTTTTATCGCTTTCCTGATCTCAAGCTCTGTAATGGGAGAGTTAAGGGAGGTAAATTGTGATTGTGAGAGGGTGGGGAGATTAATACTAGATAGAAAAGCTTGTATGCTTTTGTCTATAAGTTGGGGGGTACTGGGGTCTCTACTAAGATTATACAGTGAAGAGTAATAATCGGCGAAGGAGTTCGCTATGTCCTTTGGGTTAAATATTTTTTTGTTGCCAGTTGGGTCAATAAGATATAGGATTTTTGATTTAGTCCTACAGACTTTGATCCTCTGAGCGAGAAATGTGCCAGCTTTTGAGTCCTCTGCCTCTTTTCCCGAAAACAAATTTGCAAGAGAACACCCCTAATGAACGCCTTATGTGCGCACCATAACGTAGAAGAATTAGTAACAGAATGAGCATTCAAAATTCAGTTAGATTAGCAGTAATGGCATTCACATGGAAAGGCATATGGAATATTCGAGAATGTGCATGCCAGATGTATGCAGGACTGGGGGCATGCTCCTCCGCCACAAATATAGAGACAGGTTCATGGTCAGACCACGAGATGTCGTGTATTGCAGAGGAGGATACCGCCTGCAGCAACAGTTTGTCCACCAAGATCATGTCAATCCTAGAATAGGTATTATGCCTGGCCGAATGGAAAGAATAGTCACGTTCATCCGAATGTTGACACCTCCAGGCATCATATACATCTTCTGAGTGTAAAAGAGGCTGGAGTTTTGGAAGAGGTCGCTTAGATTTGGATGTAGTGTCAATTGTATAGTCTACTGTGGCATTGTAGTCTCCACAGATCACCAGTGAGCCCTTTCGGATAGATGATATCCTGCGAAATAGTTTCTTCAAAAAACATATTTGGTGGGAGTTAGGTGCGTAGAGGTTCACTATAGTGAAAGGTTTATTATTCAGTTCTGCTATCAGGATGAGGAAGCGACCCTCCAGGTCTACTTGGGTGTTGAGTAAATTGAAAGCCACAGAGTCTCTGACCGCAATGAGGACACCCTTTTTCTTCGTAGATGCCAAAGATAAAAACTGATGCGGAAATTGCTTATGGCGGAAGGTAGGCATACTGGAGGCGGAAAAATTAGTCTCTTGTAGACATCAGCCTGGAGTTTTTCCCTCCAGACCGAGGCCCTCTTAACTGGATGATTCAATCCATGTACATTAAAGGATATTAATTTAAGAACCATAGGTGCAATAGAAGTAATAGTGCTGACAGTACCTTCCTAAAGACCCAAAGGATAATTGGCAGGTGCAGATCTGAATGCAGGCAGTGAGGAAGCAATCTCGCCAATCCAAGGTGATGATAAATGGGTTCAGCTCGTGGAGGTCAGACCAGTAGTAGGAGAGACCAAGCCAAAAAGAAAAAAAACACAGGAGAAAAAGAGCATAAAACAAGAAAACAAACAAGTCTGTAAAAAGGTAGATTCAAACAGGAATCTGGGGGCAGAACAGCTGCCCATTTCTGGTAACAAGAGGGAAATAGTTTGCTAAGGGAATCTGGCAGTTGTGGCAAACATAGTATACGGGGTACTAGGCATTTTGTTTCTTGCCCTTGTTTTTGCGTGACACTGTTTGCCACTCACCTTGAATGTCCAGCTTTGCAGAGGTGGGAGAACTCTCAGAGGTCCAGTCGGGTATGATGTCTAAAGAGCGTAGAAACTTTGGTCCCTCCTCCAGGCTTGTGATCACAGTGGTCTTCCCCTCGATGGTGACCGAAAGCTTTGTTGGGAACCCCCATCAGTATGGTATATCATGGTTGCGCAATGCCTTTGTCACAGAAAGCAGCGACTTGCGTTTTTGCATGGTATACTGGGAAAGATCTGCATATAGTTATAGATGAGCAAATTTTTCTGGAGGGTGAGAGTTCTTGCGGAATGCTGTCATGAGCTGCTCTTTAGTTTGATAAAAATTAACTCTCATGAGAACATCTCTAGGGATGTTATCCGGGAGGTGGGACGGCTTGGGGAGACGATGAATCCGATCAATGACCAGATCAGTCTCGGGTGCAGTGGGTAATATCACTTTCATGATGTCCCTGGCATATTCCTGTAGCTGGCAGTACAGCCTCAGGGATCCCACGTATTTTAATGTTGTTTCTCCTCAATCTATCTTCGAGGTTGGCCATTTTGGCCTTGAGCCAGGCTATGTCCTCAGACTGATCCTCATGAGCATCTACCAAAGTGTTATGGGAGGAAGCAAATTCGCCCATTTTCTGCTCAATGTGGTCTATCTGTCCCCTCAGTTCTCCCACCTTAAAGGGTGGCCATGCACTGCATCATGTCCCCATGTAAGGAGCTGCGGAGGGAGATAAGCATGTCCTTTAAAGTGGTATTAGATAGCGGTTTACCCACAGTGGGGAACTCAGTAATGCAGTCAGCTAGCTCCCTCGTATCCTCCATAGACTCCTGAGCTGGGCTCACCTGCTGTATGTCGATCTTTATCCTGGGTCTTGACTTTGCTGGGCTGCCAGAGAGCGGTGTAGAGGCTCCAGGAGAGCGCCGTGTGGAGTCGCCCAGTGAACCTGGGCTAGATGCAGCTGAGTGGGAGCTGCAGGAGGATAGAGGAGAGCCGTGCACGGAGCCGGCGCCATTTTGGCTGGGATCGCGGGCCGCCGGAGGGAAGAAATCCAGCAATTTATGTTTCCGGACGGACTCCTTCCGTTTGTGGGTCATCGCTGGATTTTGTCCGGGTCCTCAGGGAGGAGGTGAATGGTGTGTGAGCGGGCGGAGGTACCCCTAATGTCGCAGATTTCCATCGCTGGAGCGGAGCAGAGAATTCAGACGTCCATGCTGCTGCACGGTAGCCACGCCCCCGACCATCTTCCAGTTTTAATTGGCAAAGCTTAAAGTGGTTGTAAACCTCAGCCATGAAATCTGAACAAAGCACATACGGCATACCTGTAGTGTTTACCTGTCTCTCTCCTAAGTGTCGTTTCTCTCAGGTTCTTCGTTCTTCTGTTATCGGCATGTGTTACTTCTGAGATGTTTTCCTTACACATGTGATAAATTTGTAATGGAGCAGGGAGCTCAGCTTATATACTCAGAACACAGCTCCGCATGTTTCTTCGTTCCTGCGCAGTGTGTGGAGGGAGGTGTCCCTTTCCTCCAATCAGTTCTCACACAGTGTATAAGAGCTCTTACTGCAGCACTCCACCCCCTTCACTCTGCTCCTCACAGATTAAGAAGCATTTTATCACAATTCTGTACTTTTAAATGGTTGTAGAGAAGGGGTGGCTGTAGATAAACAAGTACAACTTATGTGAGAGGGTGAGTTTTAGGTCTGTGTATCACATGGGGATATTTAATTCACTGGGTATATGAGAGGGTTTACAATCACTTTAACTGAACAAAATGAAGTTAGAAGCTGATTCGCTATTATGCACAGCTGCACCAGATTCCGAGTGCTCCAATTTTAGTAAATCTCCCCCTGTTTAAGCAATGTTGAACATTATGCTCCTGACCTCTGCACTGTATTCACTATCTTGGACACTGTATACATTATGTTGTATATTAAACTTCTGACCCCTGCACTATTTTCACTATGTTGTACTTTGTAGATGATATGATGTATATTACTGTATACTCCCGATCTACAATGCATTCATTATGTTGTACATTACATACACTATATTGTACTTTATACTCCTGTCTCCTGCGTTGTATACACTATGTTGCATATTATACACCTGACCCCATGCACTGTATACATTATGTTGTACAGTATGCTTCTAGCCCCTGCACTGTATACCTTTTGTTGTGCATTATACTATTGGCCGCGGCACTGTATTTGCTATGTTGTACATTATATTGAGCTGGGTAACAGGGTCCTAACTAGTTTTACTACAGAGGATTTTTGCCATCTATAAAAGTCTTTAATGTATCAGTAGCCACAACAGGTGTTGTACCAGAATGTTCAGTGTCAAATGATGGGGGGTTTCTAAATATTTTATGTCAAGTGTGTTTGCGGCGTAATTTGTGTTTATCACTGAATCCTCTGCAAAAGCTGTTGTGTTGCTGAACGTTAAAGAACAGTCTACAGCAGTGGTGCTCAGCCATTTAGAGGAAGCAATGTATTTTATCAATGTCAGAGAGGTGGGCTGAATATGTCACACCTCTGACTCAGCCAATCAGAGCAAGCTTTGTATTCATTGATAGATACATCACTCCCTCTGAATGGAGGAGCTGCACTAGACTCTATTGTGCACTGGGAATGAGACAGGATGTCTCTGCTTGCACCCTGAACACAGTGTGGTATGCTGCAGCTACATAATGATGCACCACACATCGAGCAGCCTCACAGGTTAGGGAGGGACATACAGTAGTTCATTTGGGCTAGCTTGGCACTTACCAACTATGTAAATTGTGTGAAAAGCTGGATGTCTTCTTTAAATAGACTGTACAGAATAAAAGTTGTAGCTAGCTGATACATAAATAATTTTACAAATGAACAATACCTTCTTGACTGTGGAAATCTTGCACCTGGAGACTGTCCCTGACACATTGTATATTTTAGAACATAAAGCAAATCATACAGCCTAGTATAGAAGGCTGACAAATGCTTCGGTTTTTGGACAAATGTATCCAAACCTTTTTTACAAACATCTAGCACAAAAAGGCATTTTAATGTGTATGAATAATTTTTTGGGGGCGACACTGGATGGTCCCTTTTAGGTAGGTTGCGGGGGCGGGCGGGCTGTCTGGTAGGCTGTATGGGGTCCCATGATTTCTAATGGCGGCCTTAAATGTACCTTTGTACTTCTTCTCTTTTCAAAGAGGCAGGCAGGAATTGAAAGCAAACCTACACGGGTAACTGCTGCCTCTAGATTAGTGCCGACACCCTCACTGCTGGCACTGTGTATTTTTGGAGAAAATGCCTAACTTATCTAATAAGCTGTGCATTAGTCTCTTCCTGGGTTTGTACCATATTCTGCAGTCAATAATGGGAGAACAGATGCAGTACCTGTCCTTTTTTGAGAATGCAAATATTTTATAATACCACTGATTAATGAGTGCCTTTCTTTTAAAGTAAGTATGGCATTTTGCCAAAAAGTTACTTTGTATGCAGACATCACATAGTGCTTGCAATATTATAGAGGTTTCAATGGCCTATAGCCTTAAGCCTTTTTATTTAAAAAAAAATAAAAATGATTTTTACTGTAATCATCAATATTCAACTGGATATACCTCTTTGGAAGTATACCTACTATATGTGATCAGGGAGCAAAGCATTTAAAGTGATTGCAAACCCGTAATACTTTTCACCTTAATGCATTAAGGTGAAAAACCTCCTGTGATGCAGCAGCCCCTGAGAGCCCCCCTTTTACTTACCTGAAACCGGGCTTTCCAGCGATGAGGACAAGCACACCAGCTCCAGCCAGTGTCTCGGGTCCTGATTGGATAGATTGATAGCAGCACAGCCATTGGCTCCTACAAGTCTTGTAGTCTGTGGCAATGGACGCAGCAGCAGAACACGGGAGCGCACCCGCACGGATGTCCCCCTAAGGGAGAGTGGCTCTCCAATGGGGCACTCGAGAAGAGGAACCAGAAGAACCACTGAGGGACCCCAGAAGACGTGAATTGGGGGCACTCTGTGCAAAACCAACTGCACAGAAGAGGTAAGTATGACATGTTTGTTTTTTTTGTTTTAAACAAACCTTTAATTATCCTTTAATTTACCATGTAATACTGATTTTCTTTCATTTCATTAAAATGTTACATTTGGTTACATGTGGACACTAATAAGTTACGTTTTTTAGTTAATAACTCTTGTTTTCAATTATGGAGTGCCAGTCTTCTAGCTCCACATTTCTTACTGTAAAACAAATTAAAACATAAAGAGTAACTTGTCAATTTTTGTTGAGACAAAAAAAAAAACTGGGTGATCAATTTACATTGCAGGGATTTTAACAAACGTTGTTGCATATTGTTAACCTTTGTAGGAAGTATGTTTGTTTGTGTCAATGTGCACAGTAAATGTACACTGGAGTGTTTTTTTTTAATTATTAATCAGCTGATGCACTTGCAGAGTTCTAATGATGAAAAATTGCAAGGTCTGAATCCCTTTAAATTGATAATTAACCCTCCATTTTTATGCACTTTCAGCAGCTGATTTATTCACTTACAGAGTATGCAGTTTCTTTATCTTTTACCCTAGGTTCTCGCTTTGTATAGGGTGCGTTTGCGTGAGCATGACAGCCCATTCAAATGAATGGACTGCTGTTCCTGCATTTCCACAAAACAAGAGGTGTATGCACCTTTTAAAAAACATGGCCGCAGGGAAATCGCATGGTCATCTTGACCATGCAATTTCCTTGCGGTTTCTGCACCCACAAATGCGCTGCATGCATGGGGGTGCCATTCAGAATGAATGGCAGCCCGGTGCATCTCCGAAGAGCATCGCAATTTGGCTGAACAGATGCAATTCCAGCACCCACAACCAGAATGCACAGTGTGAGCTAGTGTGAACCTAGCCTTAGTCCTTGCCTATGTTCCAGTTTATGATAAAGTTGAATCTAATGCGCTACTGTGAGTAGATAAATTAGATGAAATATGCATAAGTGTAATCTAAGGCCGCTATATCTGAAAGTGTTCACAATACACGACTGAAAATGAGGATAATGGGTGATAAGCGCTTCAGATGACAATATGCAATAAGTGTTTACACCAAAATAAAATGAAATTAATACATAACAAACAGTGACAAAAAAGTGTCACTGTTTGTTATGTATTAATTTCATTTTATTTTGGTGTGGACACTTATTGCATATTGTCATCTGAAGCGCTTATCACCCATTATCCTTATGTTCCAGTTTAAGCTGGTGCAGTAACCATCGCCCCAGGTTTCCTTTTTCAACTCTCGCATGCATTGACTGGAGTTGTGTCACCCTACACTTTGTACATCAATAGAAACACGCACCCCTGTAGCCTGGAATGACAAGCCACTGCCCTACCTCTCACTTCTCTTTCATTCTCTAAGCTACCAGACTGACTGGATACTACACTGTCAATTGTTAACTCTTTCCTGTAAAGATTGAACATTTAGGGAAGCAGAGAGAGAAGAAACCAGCAGCATTGAAAGCTGTAAACTGCAAGTGCTGGGGGGTAATAGGTTTAAAAAATAGTGTACCTAGGAAAGTTTATTTCATTGTGCTCTGTGTGTTAAACTAAAAATCGCTGAGGGTTTAATTCACTCTATGGAAGTTCCTTTCATAGTTGTGTTATGTGAGTAGATATTGTATATTCATGTTATCTGTTGCTTACTTTTTATTCTATAACCTTGAACTACAACAGGGGTGTCAAACTCAATTTCATCGTGGGCCGCATCAGCATTATGATTGCCCTCAAAGGGCCGGTTGTATCTGTAAGATTAGATGTCCAGCGCACCCCCTCCCCTTGCATTAGATGTCAAGAGCCACCCCACCATCAAAAGTTGAGTCCCCTACTTTCCCTTACATCACAGTGCACCCCCCTTTCCTTATTCTACTGCTGGGAAGAAGCTTGATGCATTGCTTGAAAGCAAAAAGTAAAGCCTCGTACACACGCATGGTTTTCTCGGCAAGAACCAGCAAGAAAACTGCTAGAAGAGCTTTCTTGCCGAGTAAACCGTGCTGTAGTGAAGTCATGTATAGTGTTCAGTAGATAATTGATATTTAGGTATTCTAATTCTGGTCTTCTGGTACACAACAGTCTTTTCTTTCTTCAGTTTCCAGTCTCCAGAGAATAATTCTGGGGTTCCAAACTTGTTTAATCTTGTTAATCAGACTCTCTTATGTCACAACCAGACATTAGAGTCACAGCACAGCTCTTGGGTCTCCATCAGACTTCTGTCCACCTCACATGATTGTTGTCATCACCGACTTCTGTTACTAAGTCCTGAAAATGCTCTTCTGGTCGCTTGAACGGCACCAATGTAGTGAAGTTAATATATATGTGTAGGTATTTTATATATTGTGTTATATGTATGGCATAATATACATGTGTTACATACAGGCCTTCAAGATTACACATCAAAGGGTGTTTGTTGACCAAAGGGGTTAGTGGCCAAACAAAATTGCACATATCAAAGGTACAGCTGAAGACCCTTAGATGTGTTAATCTTGTGCAAGACTACCTAGGTGTGTGAGGTATGGCCTGTTAACCTCAAAGGGTACATTGTTTACATACGTAAGGAAGTATTTATTGATGGTAATTTGACTTGAGGGGGTATTCATTCATGGGAAACATTTGGTTGACCTGGCAGATCCAGGTCACGGCACCAATGTAGTGAAGTCATGTATAGTGTCCAGTAGATAATTGATATTTACGTATTAGTATGATGACTATAAGTTATGTTCCGCAGCAACACCCAAGTTCTCCAGAGAGTGCAATTTATTTAACTTCCAAAAAAGAACAAAGTACAAAGTCCTCAGATGGTACAGCGAAAAGTAGATTTAGAGTCCCATCTTTTCCTAGATCAGTTCTAGACCTGTGCCTTCATATCCATGCAGAATATTCTGAGAATGACTAGACTGACCTCCATAATTATATTACCTATCCACTGAATGGCTGAGCAATTTGATTGGCCATCTTTGATCCACATTCTGTCTCTCCGAGTGACAGATAATGACCCCAGCTGGAGACATGCCCTAATTTGCATTCTAACAAGTCTCCTTTGATATGTGCAATTAGATTACAGATACAAAAGGTGGCCTGAGCACATCAGAGTGATTATCTATCCCCTTTGATATGTCCAGTAAATCTTGTTTGGCCACTAACCCCTTTGGTCAACAAACATCCTTTGATGTGTAATCTTGAAGGGCTGTATGTAACACATATATATTGTGCCATACATATAACACAATATATAAAATACCTACACATATATATTAATATTACAACACGTGCGTGTGTACAAGGCTTTCAGGTTTCTCGTCAAGAAAACTGCCCAAAATCTCGACGAGAAAAATAGAGAACCTGCTCTCTATTTTCTTGTCGTGATTCTCGGCAGTGTTTTCCTGACGAGCAACCTGAGAGTGTGTATACTTACCTGTCGCTGTGGAAACCCGCGCATGCTCGAAATGACTTTGACGCATGCGCGGTGGCTTCCTAGGCATAGGTAGGATGCAGCAAGATGGCGGCGACGGCATCGAATGTGACGAGCACATGATCGTCGTAGTCGATGACGTCACCGCGTTTGTTCCATTCAAAAGAACGGCGGTACACCTGTGTACTACAACATTGTAATTACTCTCCCTGGTAAACTGTAAGGGAGATGGTCAGACTCCTAATGAAAGTGACAACATAGCATTATTTGTGCTATCACTTTTTAGATTACACTAAACCTTATTGTTGTCATTTATTTCTTACCATTGCAAGTGAATTTTTACATATCCAAAAAATTAAAATAACTATACCTATGTGTGTGATAATATTATATTTTGCATACTGTATATAAAATAACAGAAAGCAATTTGTACTGCAACCTCTAAAAATGTTACCTTCATCTATTAAATAATGAAATACTGTATGTTAGAATTAACACTAAACCTAGCACTGTATTTTCTGCATACACTTTCTATGCTACATTAGTCTTAATGACTTTTAATGAAATGGTGATTTATATGAAATGGGATGTTAATCTATCATTAACATAACTAGTGAATCTCATTATCCCTAAAGTGTTACACGTCTATCAGAACATCCATCTGTCTCTACTTCAAGATTTCAAATAAATCTAACGGCACCATAACATTAATCTGAAGCTAATAAGCTTAAAGCAGGGTTCCCATCACATTTTTCAAATTTTAAAAACATCTGCTTTCATCTCACGTTGTATAAGTCTCTATAGTATCACTTACTATTTTGAAATGTCCCGCCGTTCCGCCGAGTTATTCAAAAGGAAGACATTATATTCTGGTCTGCAGAACGTTCTCATTTTGCTTGTGGGCATTGTGAAGCCCACAAGCAGTTGCTTCCGGGAATACTTGGGATGACGCGTCAGAACAAGCCACCTGTCCTGCCCCAATCTCGTGCATGCGCAAGACTGCTGCAGCGCCGCGTCGTCAACCACTTGGGTTGCCATCACAATGAGCGGCGGCTGCGGAAGTGTATGCCATTGTGATGGCAACCCATAGTAGTAACGCGATTCTTGCACAGGGGAAGGGCACGGCATCACGTGTCATCATTTCCCAGGAGCATTAGCGATGTTAGGAGCCGAGGGAGCTGACATCAGGATCCTCAGTGAATAGGAAGGCAGATTTTGTGGGACTGCATAGCAACAGGCATTTATTTGGTATTTTTTAGGTATAAGCTACACTTTAAAACAACATTATATTTTTGATGGAACCTCCACTTTAACATTATTTATGGAACACAAGCAAGATGTAGCTGTTACAAGACAGTTTATCAGTTGATTGTACAAAGAGTAGAGAACAGTGCGGCTTTGTTAATTTACATTCCAAAAAAGAATAAGAAAAAATATTAGGATTGATTACTGAAAGGCGTAGATGTTATTTTAATATAGGGTTGGGCCCAAATGCATACTTCAAATAAAAATTAACTAAACTCTGGAAGCTGTGCCCAACAAAGGCAGGCACAGGGTAAAAGACTATTCACCGTATTACCTGTTTTTTTCCCAGTGGCTGACTTACCACACCTCGTTCTGGACTGTGTCTCGTTGTGAAGGTGGCCATCTTGGTAGAAGCAGGGCTTTATTTCCTGATGTCAGAGCCTAGAAGATAGAGCACAATGAACAGACCTCCTGAGAATAATAGAGGCAGTTAAGTACCATTAACATTGCTAGATTATATATATATATATATATATATATATATATATATATATATATATATATATATATATATATATATATATATATATATATATATATATATATATATATATATATATATATATATATATATATATATATATATATATTAGTTCAGATCCACTTTATGTTAAACGTAATGGGCCGGATTCAGATACATCGGCGCATATTTCTGCCGGAGTAGCGCATCTCATATGCGCTATGCCGACGTAACACAGAGAGGCAAGCAGAGTATTCACAAAGCACTTGCTCCCAACGTTGCTCCAGCGTAACCGTGGACGCTTCCCAATGTGCATGCTCAGAATCATGTCGGAACGAACGCCTAAGATACATCGAATCACTGCCTACGACGTGAACGTAACCTACACCCAGCCCTATTCAAGTACTACTACGTAAACGACGTAAAATACGACGGCTGTTCCCTGGTCCATACCTTAACATGACTTACACCTGCTTTATGAGGCTTAACTTTACGCCGGACGTATGATGTACGTAAACCGCGTATATTAATGCGCCGGGTGCAAGTACGTTCGTGAATCGGTGTATATCACTCATTTGCATATTCAAATCGTAAATCAATTGGAGCGCCCCTTGCGGCCAGCGTAAATATGCGCCCACAATACGACGGCGTAGGAAACTTACGTCGGTCGAATGAAGCCTATTTACAGGCGTATCTTGCTTTCAAAGTCAGGCGCATAGATACGACGGCGCACATTGACACTTACGCGGCATATCTCGAGATACGCCAGCGTAAGTGCTACGAGAATCCGGGCCTATGTCTTTATGTCTAACTTATGTCTACTTCATGTTTAATATTTTTTTATTTGTTTTATGTATTTGTTATCGTCAGGACTAAAATATTTTCTCAGGTAAATATGACCACTGTGGATGTGGTTTGGTCCAGTGCAGGGTTAGACCTGAAATTTGCATGTTGAGCATTCACTGAACTATTTGACTCACCAGACTGAATGTCCTGCTGCTTCTGAAGCAGGAAGTATTTGATTTATTGGCAGTATTACTACTGTCAACAAATCAATACTTCCTGTTGTGCAGGCTAAATTGTATCTTTGGTTGCTAAAATGCTGCCAACAGCCAGTGTCTTTTCAACCAACTTTCAACTGCCTGGCAAATTGTAAACAAGCTGGCAGGCTTCCTGGAACGACCAAAAATAGTCATGGAACTAGGCAGGGATGTCCAGTATCCCCCTTGTTATATATATTAGTGATGGAACATCTTATACAAGCAATTAGGAAAAATAAAGACATACAAGGAATCAGCATTAAAGATAAAGAATATAAAACGTCAGTTTATGCGCATGATCTATTAGTATATGTAACAAATCCCATTATAACAATACCTAACTTAATAAGAGAATTTAAAAGATTTGGGGAAATGAGTAACTTTAAGGTTAATTATGATAAATCTGAAATGCTAAATGTATCATTAACAGAAAAATTACAGATACTACTACAAAAGGACTTTCCGTTTAAATGGCAGCAAGTAGCAATTAACTATTTGGGAATTAATATCCCGAAAGACTTAAAAAAGTTACAAGAATTGAATCACAATGTGATAGTCAGAAAAGTAATACAATTACTACAAAAATATGAAAAAATAACACACTCATGGGTTGGAAGAATTAATATAATAAAAATGGATATATTACCAAACTTGTTATATGTATTTCAAACAGTTCTCTTGGCCGTTCCAAAGAAACTTATAATGGAATTAAGGAGGGCAATAGGGAGTTTTATTTGGGCCCATAAAACACCACAATTTAACCACTTGCTTACTGGGCACATATACCCCCCTCCTGCCCAGGTGAAATTTCAGCTTTCGGCACTGCATCGCTTTAACTAACAATTGCGCGGTCGTGCGACGTGGCTCCCAAACAAAATTGGCGTCCTTTTTTCCCCACAAGTAGAGCTTTCTTTTGGTGGTATTTGATCGCCTGTGCGGTTTTTATTTTTTGCGCTATAAACAAAAAAGTGAGACAATTTTGAAAAAAATACAATATTTTTTACTTCTTGCTATAATAAATATCCCAATTTAAAAAAAAAAAAACATTTTTTTTCTCAGTTTAGGCCGATACGTATTCTTCTACATATTTTTGGTAAAAAAAAAAAAAAAATCGCAATAAGCGACTGGTTTGCGCAAAAGTTATAGCGCTTACAAAATAGGGGACAGAATTATTTTTTTTTAATTATTTTTTTTTACTAGAAATGGCGGCGATCTGCGATTTTTAATGGGACTGCGACGTTATGGCGGACACATCGGACACATTTTTGGCGCAATTCACATTTATACTGCGATCAGTGCTATAAATATGCACTAATTACAGTATAAATGTGACTGGCATTGAAGGGGTTAACACTAGGGGGTGAGGAAGGGGTTAAATGTATCCCTGCTTAGTGTTCTAACTGTAGGTGGAGGGGGGGGTGACTGGGGGGGTGACCGATCTGTGTCTCTATGTACAAGAGACACAGATCCGTCTCCTCTCCAGAGACAGCACCGCTGTCTCTGTGTAAAACGGCAATGAGAGATGATCTCATATGTTTACATATGAGATCCTCTCTCATTGGCCGCACAGATCGCCTCGCGAACGGCCACTCTGATTGGCCGTTCGCGGCGATCTGTAATTGGCTGTGTCCGAGGGACACGGCCAACACAGATTTTCCCCGCAGCGCGCTCTGGAGCGCGCGCGGGGACCACCCTAAGGGGCGGACGTCAATTGACGGCAGTTTGGAGATTGGGATCCGCACTGTAGCCGTCAATTGACGGCAGGCGGATCCCAAATGGTTAAAGGGAAATCCTAATTAGAACAAGGAAAAGGGAGTCCTAGCATTACCTGACTTCTCAAAATATTTACAAGCAGCATCCTTGATTAGGATAGTAGATTGGCATCATAGCATGGTGGATAAGCAATGGGTTAAAATAGAAGAAGATATTACAGGTATTTAACTTAAAGCTCTTCCATGGATAAAACCTCAGTTAAGAACTGGAAATAAAATATTACCAATATTTGTAAGAGCCACATTAAAAATATGGGACGCAGAATTAAAAAAAGGGAACCTCTCCATTAGGATGGGACCAATGACCCCTTTGTTCTCCAATCCAGAATTCCTGCCAGCTCTAGCAACTACAAAATATTTAAAATGTAATATATTGGAGAACGTAAAGGGTGGCCCAGATCCTGGTGGAGGGGAAAGTACCAAAAATGCAAGATCTCGGACCCGAATATAAACATAAGTGGCTGCAATACCAACAATTAAAAACATATATTGAAACAAAGATAGTAATACCTTTAATAAATAGACCAAAAATGAAATTTGAACTAATTTTAAAAGATGATCAAAAACCAACTAAAAAAATATCTAAGGTATATAACCTATTGCTCCCCTCTGGACCGCTTTGAGAAGTAATGGGAATGAAAAAATAAGAAAAAGAAATAGGAAGATCAATATCAGAGACTGAATGGGAAAAAATATTTATAACAATCCATAAAATACCCTTAGCAATTAAATATCAAGAAAGAAATTATAAAATAGCAATGAGATGGTATTGGAGCCCAGTAGCCTTAAATAAAATAAATAATGGACAAACAGACATCTGCTGGAAATGTAAGGTTAAAAGGGGAACTATGGAGCATATATGCTTTAGCTGTCATTTGGTTAGAAATTTTTGGGTAAAGATTCATAAGATATATCGGAAAGTGTCGGGAGTAGAGAGGAATTTGGACATCTTCCATGTTATCTTTAACTCCATACAATTTAAAGAGCATTAAGAAAGATATCCTTCATTATATGACAACAGCAGCTAGAACAATAATAGCTCGTAATTGGAGAAACAATAAAGAGCCAAACATAGCAGAGTGGATATGTGAAATGAACAAAATACAATGGGCCTGATTTACCAAGCCTTTACTCCATGACTCATGGAGTAAAAGCAGGAGTAGCAGCCGTTTGGCCATTTACTAAAGAAATACGCTGCTAGTGC
This sequence comes from Rana temporaria, assembly GCF_905171775.1. Lineage (NCBI taxonomy): Eukaryota > Metazoa > Chordata > Amphibia > Anura > Ranidae > Rana > Rana temporaria. The sequence continues at coordinate 481,777,515 of NC_053489.1, forward strand.
AGTGTATTTCCCTAGTTACTAATGTGCTCCGTGCGCCCAGGAGAGGGTGCATTGTGCACCAGTACAGACCTGGCGCACGGCACATTAAACTGTAAATTGCGGGGGTTTGGGCGGGAGTTTATTAGGGGGGGAGGTGGGGGGATGCAGGGGAAGTGAAGTGACATGTGTTTTAAAGTGTTTGGCGGGCCGAATTGAAAGGGAAAGTGTTTTTTGAAAACAGATCCCCGTACGCTTGCACAGTGCGCCTGAACCTCGGGAGGTTCATTTGCATACTGGGCATGCGCAGAGAGAAAAGTCAGGGATTCCCGTGCGCCTTGTCAGTACGCCGTGAAAATCTTGGTAAATACCAAGCGGCGTACCCGTGATTGCGCTGCGTGACGCGGCGCACGGGAATCTCCGAGCTGTTTTCAGCCCTGAAGGGGAACTCGGCGCCAAATTTCAAACTTGAAATCGGCGCGGGTCCCCCTCCGGGGCTACATTAGGCTCTTAGGCTTGGTCCGGAACGTGAGGGGTTAAACCCGCGCCGATTCGGCGCGGGGGTCCCCCCCAGATCCAAACCAAGCCCTCATCCCAAGCATGCAGTCTGGCCCGGACAGGAATGGGGGCGGGGACGAGCGAGCGCCCCCCCCCCCCTCCTGAGCCGTACCAGACCGCATGCCCTCAACATGGGGAAGTGTGTGCTGTGGGGGAGGGGGGCACTGCCCCCCCACCCCACAGCACTCTTGCCCCCATGTCGATAGGGACAAGAGCCTCTTCCCGACAACCCTTGCCATTGGTTGTCGGGGTATGCGGGCGGGGCTAATCGGAATCTGCGAGCTCCCTTTAATAAGGGGGCCCCCAGATGCCGGCCCCCCACCCTATGTGAATGAGTATGGGGTACATCGTACCTCTACCCATTCACATGGGGGAAATGTAAAGTAAAATAAAACACCACACAGAATAAAATATTTTATTAATCTGCTCCGGAGCCCCCCCTTTCTTCTTTAGCTCTCTTAGAAGGGGGGGTTTCTTCTCTCCCGATCTTCCGCCGGGACCCTGGGCTTCGGTGATTTCTGCCGGGGGAGGGCGCCATCCCTCGGTCCTCTCCGGAGCCTTCCGCCGGATGCCCCCACCCCATTTAAGCTCTTTTTCATTAGGGAGGGGCATCCGGACTTCGGGGTCTTCTGCCGGGGGATGGCGCCTATCCCCCGGTCTTTCCGGTGCCTTCCGCCAGGGTTCCGGTCTTCCTGGTCTTCTGCCGGGGGTGCGCCAACTCCCAGGTCTTTTCTCTTCTGTCTTCTCTGCTCCCTCTTCTGCCTGGCTCCCCCGCGGAGCCAGGGCTTTCTTCCGTCTTCTTTCTTCTCTCTTCCTTCTTCTGCCTGTCTCCTCCGGGAGCCCAGGGCTTGTCTCCGCTGTCTTCTTCCTTCTCTTCCATTGGATGTTGACACGACGAGGTCCGGCGCTGGAATGCCGTCTGAGCAGTGGGCATGGACTTATATAGGGCAATGCCACCATGTGACCTCAACCCATGTGACATCACATTCCCATCATGCCCAGGGAATGTGATGTCACATGGGTTGAGGTCACATGGTGGCATTACCCTATATAAGTCCATGCCCGCCGCTGACACGGCATGTCAGCGCCGGACCTCGTCGTGTCAACATCCAATGGAAGAGAAGGAAGAAGACAGCGGAGACAAGCCCTGTGCTCCCGGAGGAGACAGGCAGAAGAAGGAAGAGAGAAGAAAGAAGACGGAAGAAAGCCCTGGCTCCGCGGGGGAGCCAGGCAGAAGAGGGAGCAGAGAAGACAGAAGAGAAAAGACCGGGGAGTTGGCGCACCCCCGGCAGAAGACCAGGAAGACCGGAACCCTGGCGGAAGGCACCGGAAAGACCGGGGGATAGGCGCCATCCCCCGGCAGAAGACCCCGAAGTCCGGATGCCCCTCCCTAATGAAAAAGAGCTTAAATGGGGTGGGGGCATCCGGCGGAAGGCTCCGGAGAGGACCGAGGGATGGCGCCCTCCCCCGGCAGAAATCACCGAAGCCCAGGGTCCCGGCAGAAGATCGGGAGAGAAGAAACCCCCCCTTCTAAGAGAGCTAAAGAAGAAAGGGGGGGCTCCGGAGCAGATTAATAAAATATTTTATTCTGTGTGGTGTTTTTTTTTTACTTTACATTTCCCCCATGTGAATGGGTAGAGGTACGATGTACCCCATACTCATTCACATAGGGTGGGGGGCCGGAATCTGGGGACCCCTTTATTAAAGGGGTCTCTCAGATTCTGATAAGCTCTCCGCCCGCATACCCCGACAACCAACGGCCAGGGTTGTCGGGAAGAGGCTCTTGTCCCTATCGACATGGGGGCAAGAGTGCTTTGGGGTGGGGGGGCAGTGCCCCCCTCCCCCACAGCACACACTCCCCCATGTTGAGGGCATGTGGTCTGGTATGTCTCAGGAGGGAGGGGGGCGCTCGCTCGTCCCCACCCCCATTCCTGTCTGACCAGACTGCGTGCCTGGGATAAGTGCTTGGTTTGGATCTTGGGGGTGACCCCCACGCTATTTTTTTTGGCGCGGGTTTAACCCCTTATGTTCCAGACCAAGCCTAAGAGCCTGGTATGCACCTGGAGGGAACCCACCTTATTTTTTTTTGGGGGGGTCTGGAGTTCCCCTTCATGAACAGCGATCTGTCATTTACACATGTCAGTCCCCCCCCCCTACAGTTAGAACACACCCAGGGAACATATTTAACCCCTCCCTCGCACCTAGTGTTAACCCCTTCCCTGCCAGTGGCATTTTTTGAGTAAGCAATGCATTTTTTACAGCACTGATCGCTAGAAAAATGCCAATGGTTACAAAAAAGTGTTCGATGTGTCCGCCATAATGTCGCAGTACCGATAAAAATCGCTGATCGCCCCAATAACTAGTTAAAACAACAAAAAAAAAAAATTTGTAGACGCTATAACTTTTGCAAAAACCAAACACTAAACGCTATTTGCGATTTTTTGGAACCAAAAAGATGTAGAATACGTATCGGCCTAAACTGAGGGTTTTTTTAGTTTTTTGAATATATATTTTTGGGGATATTTATTATAGCAAAAAGTAAAACTAATTTTTACATATGTGGGCGGGACTTACGCAAGTCCCGCCCACATATATAAACATCGTTCAAACCACACATGTGAGGTATTGACGCGTGCGTTAGAGCGAGAGCAATACTTTTACCACTAGACCTTCTTTGTAACTATAAACTGGTAACCTGGAAAAAAAAGAAAAAGGTTGCCTATGGGGATATTCACGGAATTCATTTTGGCCCCATTGCAGGAGTGTTTCCAATAGTAAAGCGTGACATGTAAGGTATCTATTTACTCAGTGTAACATCATCTTTCACATTATCCCCAAAAATTGGGCTCACTTTTGTGTTTTGTTAATTTTTAACCACTTGAGCCCGAACCATATTTCTGGTCAATGACCGGGCAAGTTTTTGTGATTCGGCACGGCGTCGCTTTAACTGACAATTGCGCAGTCGTGCGACGTGGCTCCCAAACAAAATTGGCAACCTTTTTTTTCACACAAATAGATTATTAAATGTGCGTGTTTACTTCTGTCTTTAACACCTCCCCTTCAGGCTGGAAAGCATCAGATCAGGGGAAACCAAAAAAAAAAAGCTCTCATTCCATTGCAGCTTGGTTCCTACATGTGTGATGAACTGAGCATGCTCAAACACTTAGAAAAAAAATATCCTTTCTTTTTAAAAGGTGAAAAACACTCATTGGATGCTCATAGAGCGTGGTTTGGATTAATTGCAGGTGTGCCCAATTACAAGCTCACCCAAACTAGAGACTGCAATTTGTTCATGTGATTTCAATTGCTTCATTACTAGCACTGTTATAAAAAGCTTGGATCGATCAGTCCTCAGCTGCCCTCAGAAGGGGCAGGCTGGCAGAAATGCTGTTGCTAAACACAAATGTGGTTTGTTGCATGGGTTTTGTTTTAATTTGCCAATGGTTTTGGTTTATTTTTAAATGATGTTCACTTTGATGTATTTGTCTATGTGGCCTTATTTTATGAAAAATGTGTAAAGCTATGGTTATTTAGAATTTTGAAATGTATTTGTTTGTTTGTCTTTTTTTGCTTTTTCATGCTACATATGTTGACAGCTGCAGCTGAACTAGGTTTGGGCCTAACAAATTATGTGTGATTTTTGTCTAAGCTTCTTTCCTGGTGTGTAATCATGAAATGTTTGCCATGTTTATTCTCCCTGACTTTAAAGACAAAAACTGGTAAGTATTTTATTTATTCTGCAGTGGTCCTCAGCCCTCAAGTACCCCCGACAGGACATGTTTTGGGGATTTCTCTTATCAAGAATTGCTGTCCAGACTGTATTTTAAAGCACATGTGCAAGATGAAGGAAAACCTGCAAACATGGCCTGTGGGGGGGGTTTGCTATTGGTGGACAGGCTTGACGTGCTGATTTACAGCACTGTGCTTAAATCTAGCGCAAGGCAATCCTATTCAAATTGTGGGTGTTTGAGGGAAGCCAAGTGAGTGTTAGAACCCCTGCTTTGTGTTTTTTTATTTTTGTGTTGAGCTTTGTGTCCCTTTTCTTAAAATTGGCTTCACTTCCTGTCACACAGCTGAACAGGAAGTGAGGTTAAAACCCTACCAGTGTCATTTCTTGGGGACACAGGTCAATCTAACTAGTGTCCCCATTAAGCAAATTGCACTCCAGCACTGCTGTGTACACCCCAAATCATGGGTCTTCAAACTACGGCCCTCCAGTTGTTCAGGAACTACAATTCCCATCATGCCTAGTCATGTCTGTGAATGTCAGTGCATTACAAGGCCTCATGGGATGTGTAGTTCTAAAACAGCTGGAGGGCCGTAGTTTGAGGATCCCTGCCCCAAATGATTATTTAGTTTGGGGTTTAGTAAAGGCAAAGCCACTCTGCAGTACAAGCATAGTTGCTGAAAATCAGAGAGGAAGCACTGATGGTTTTAACATCCAATCCTGTAGAAGCAAAGTTGTTTTGTTTTCTTTCTTCCTTGCTTTGCACTTGTAGTGCAAAGTGGATTTGCCTTTAGTCAATGGACCCCAAAGTCCAAGATCCCTAATAATTTGGGGTGTACACAGCAAAATGCTAGAGTGCAATTTACATAATGGGAAACTATTTAGCTTGATCTCTGTGTCCCCAAGAAAAGATATTAGTAAGGTTTTACCCTCACTTCCTGTTTGGCTATGTGACAGGAAGTGAATGAATTAGAAAGGGTGAAGACACCTCACAAATGTTGTCACTATCAGGGGTGCAGACATCCCCAAAAAATGAGCAGATAATACTTATTTGCAAATTAATAATTTTTTAGTTAACATTGGGTGGGGTGCTCTAACACACACATTCCTACATATTAGCAACGCTCTATCCTGGCCTATTGGCATGGTTATATTTTTTGGGGCTCTCAATAAAACTCTATGAAATTTGTGCTTAAACTAGAACCAGGGGCGGACTGACAACTCATGTGGCCCCTGGGCAATAGAAGATTATTGGGCCCCTCTGGCTTACAGATGACCACCACGCCAGGAGGTAGTGCAGAGGCGGGCAGCTAAAATCTTGGGATATTCACATTAAAAGCATGTCATTTTCGGACATATCGGGGACAGATCTAAAAAAAACACAGATTTTTACATACTGTCCCTGGTTTTACTGAGCCTGGCAACCCGGATGGGGCCCCCTAGTGGCATGGGGCCCTTGGGCAGTGCCCGAGTGACTCAATGGTCAGTCCGCCCCTGACAAGAACTATAATCAACAAGTTTTATTTTCTTTAATTTTGGATTGAGTGAGGGAGGGTTATAGGCCCTGTCAGTTTATTTTGTATTATCTGTGTCCAATTGGGGAGATTTGCCTTCACTTCCTGCCCCATAGCCAAACAGGAAGTGAGAGAAAAACTATGCAAATTAACAACTTCCCGCCCAGCCTATGGCCGATTTACGTCCGGGAAGTGGTTACACAATCCTGACAGGACGTCCTGCAGGATTTCATGCCGCACGCGCCTGTGGGGGCACGCAGTGCGGCGATCGGTGATGCGGGGTGTCAGTCTGATCTCAGTAAAGAGTCTCTCACGGAGACGGAGACTCTTTACCACGTGATCAGCCGTGTCCAATCACGGCTGATCACGATGTAAACAGGAAGAGCCATCGATGGCCCTTCCTCACTCGCGTCTGACAGACGCGAGTATAGGAGAGCCGATCGGCGGCTCTCCTGACAGGGGGCGTTCGCGCTGATTGTTTATCAGCGCAGCCCCCCCTCGGATCACCACACTGGACCACCAGGGATGCCCACCCTGGACCACCAGGGTGTGCAAAAACAAAAAAAATATAGAACAAAAAAACAAAAAGCAATAAAAAATAAGAAAAAAGATGCCAATCAGTGCCCACAAATGGGCACTGACTGGGAAAATCAGTGCCACCCCACAGTGTCCATCAGTGCCACCCCACAGTGCCCATCCATGCACAGTGCCCACCTATCAGTGCCCACCTGTGCCACCCATAAGTATCCATCAGTGCCACCCATAAGTGCCGCCCATCTGTGCCGCCCATGAGTGCCCATCAGTGCCGCCTATGAGTGCCCATCAGTGCCGCATAGCAGCGCCGCCAATCAATGCCACCTCATCTGTGCCGTCAGTACTACCTCATCGATGTCCATCAGTGCCATCTCATCGGTGCCCATCAGTGCCGCCATATCAGTGCCCGTAATTGAAAGAGAAAAACTTATTTACCAAAAAATTAACCTAAAAAAATAAAAACTTTTTTTTGTTTCAAAATTTGCAGTCTTTTTTTAGTTGTTGCGAAAAAAAAAAAAAAAAAACGCAGAGGTGATCAAATAACAACAAAAGAAAGCTCTATTTGTGGGGAAAAAAGGACGCCAATTTTGTTTGGGTACAGTGTTGTATGACCGCGCAATTGCCATTCAAAGTGCGACAGTGTAGAAAGCTGAAAATTGGCTTGGCGGGAAGGTGCGTAAGTGCCTGGTATGGAAGTGGTTAAGGGAATCCAGTGCCCCCCCAGAACTAGTGTGTGGGTCCCCTGAAAATTACTGGGCGGGGTTATACAAAAACAGGGTGTGACCTTGACAGGAAGGGGTGGGTCATTTTTCTATTAGGAGGTGCAGATATGTAGTCAGGCCTAGGGCAGAACCAAACCTAAATATACTACTGCATATTAGGGCTTATTTAGACCGGAACCGATTTACAGCGTGTTTTTATATTGTGGGAGGAAACCCACGCAGGCACAGGGAGAACATGCAAACTCCATGCAGATGCTGTCACGGGCGGGATTCGAACCAACGACTCTTTTGCTGCTAGGTCAAAGTGCTATACACTACACCACTGTGGTGAACTAACATGATTGCAGCTGAAAGCATGAGAACTTTTTTTTTTTTTTTCAATACCATGCTTTCCAGCCTTATTGACCCCGCCTCTCTCCATAAAGAGGACCTGTCACACACTAGTCCTATTACAAGGGATGTTTACATTCCTTGTAATAGGAAGAAAACTGATCATTTTTTTTTTTTTTTTTATTTCAGTGTAAAACATTATAAAACTAAATAAAAATAAATAAGAAAACCCCAAAAAAATTTTTTAAAGCGCCCCGTCCCGACGAGCTCGCGCACAGAAGCAAACGCATACGCGAGTAGCGCCCGCATATGAAAACGGTATTCAAACCACACAAGTGAGGTATCGCCGCGATCGTTAGAGTGAGAGCAATAATTCTAGCCCTAGACCTACTCTGCAACTCAAAAAATGCAACCTGTAGAATTTTTTAAACGTCGCCTATCGAGATTTTTAAAGGGTAAAAGTTTGATGCCATGCCACGAGCGGGCGCAATTTTTAAGCGTGACATGTTGGGTATCATTTTACTCGGCGTAACATTATCTTTCACAATATATAAAAAAATTGGGCAAAATGTATTGTTGTCTTATTTTTTAATTCAAAAAAGTGATTTTTATCCAAAAAAAGTGCGCTTGTAAGACCGCTGCGCAAATACGGTGTGACAAAAAGTATTGCAATGACTGCCATTTTATTCCCTAGGATGTCTGCTAAAAAAAAAATATAATGTTTGGGGGTTCTGATTAATTTTCTAGCCAAAAAATTGTCATTTTCACATGAAGGAGAGAAGTGCCAGAATTAACCCGGTGGGCAAGTGGTTAAAGTACTCATGGCTATAAAGAATAGAGTCATTGCTCATTAAAAAAAAAAAAAAAAAAAGGGGGTCCCTCCAAATTAAATTACCAGGCCCTTCAGGTCTGGAATGGATATTAAGGGGAACCCCGCCGTAAAAAAACCCCCAAAAAATGGCGTGGAGTCCCCCTAAAAATCCACACCAGACCCTTATCCGAGCACGTTGACCTGGCCGGCCGCAGAAAAGAGGGGGGGACAGAGTGCGGCCCCCCCCTCTCCTGAACCGCACCAGGCCACATGCCCTCAACATGGGGAGGATGTCCCCATGTTGATGGGGACAAGGGTCTCATCCCCACAACCCTTGCCCGGTGGTTGTGGGGGTATGCGGGCGGGGGGCTTATCAGAATCTGGAAGACCCCTTTAACAAAGGGGACCCCCAGATCCTGGCCCCCCCCCTATGTGAAATGGTAATGGGGTACATTGTACCTCTACCATTTCACCCCAAAAAAAATGTCAAAGTGTTAAAAATGACAGTAGCCGGTTTTTGACAAATCTTTTAATAAAATCTTCTTTTCTTCTTTCCTTCGGGTTTCTTCCGCTGCTTCTTTCTTCTCGTTCACATCTTGCCCGACGTGTTCTTCTATCTTCTCCGTCCGTCCTTCAGCCTTCTGGTCCCGCATCTTGCCCGTTGTCTTGTCCTGTCTTCTTCTCCGTCCGCCTCTTTGTCCGCATCTTGGGTCTTCTGCGGTGTTCTTCTCGTCCCCGGACCCAGCGTTTGAATTTGATTTGGCCGCCGTTTTCCCGCTCCTGGGACCCGCCCCCCTCTGACGCCACAAGTAAACTCCTTAGAAGGTCATGTGCGTCAGAGGGGGGCGGGGTCACATGAGTGTGACACGGCGGGAACTTCTTCTCCGGGCGGCGCGATTGAAATTGAATTCCCCCGCTGTGTGACGCTCTGCGACCCCGCCCCCCTCTGACGCACATGACCTTCTAAGGAGTTTACTTGTGGCGTCAGAGGGGGGCGGGGTCACATGAGTGTGACACGGCGGGAACTTCTTCTCCGGGCGGCGCGATTGAAATTGAATTCCCCCGCTGTGTGACGCTCTGCGACCCCGCCCCCCTCTGACGCACATGACCTTCTAAGGAGTTTACTTGTGGCGTCAGAGGGGGGCGGGTCCCAGGAGCGGGAAAACGGCGGCCAAATCAAATTCAAACGCTGGGTCCGGGGACGAGAAGAACACCGCAGAAGACCCAAGATGCGGACGAGGAGGAGACAGGACAAGACAACGGGCAAGATGCGGGACCAGAGGGCTGAAGGACGGACGGAGAAGATAGAAGAACACGTTGGGCAAGATGTGAACGAGAAGAAAGAAGCAGCGGAAGAAACCCGAAGGAAAGAAGAAAAGAAGATTTTATTAAAAGATTTGTCAAAAACCGGCTACTGTCATTTTTAACACTTTGACATTTTTTTTGGGGTGAAATGGTAGAGGTACAATGTACCCCATTACCATTTCACACAGGGGGGGGGGGTCAGGATCTGGGGGTCCCCTTTGTTAAAGGGGTCTTCCAGATTCTGATAAACCTCCCGCCCGCATACCCCCACAACCACCGGGCAAGGGTTGTGGGGATGAGACCCTTGTCCCCATCAACATGGGGACATCCTCCCCATGTTGAGGGCATGTGGGCTGGTGCGGTTCAGGAGAGAGGGGGGGCCGCACTCTGTCCCCCCCTCTTTTCTGCGGCCGGCCAGGTCAACGTGCTCGGATAAGGGTCTGGTGTGGATTTTTAGGGGGACTCCACGCCATTTTTTTTTTCTATTTGGGGTGGAGTTCCCCTTAAAATCCACACCAGACCTGAAGGGTCTGGAATGGATATTTGCCGGGAACCGCACGTCTTTTTTTTTTTTGGTTTTTACGGCGGGGTTCCCCTTAATATCCATTCCAGACCTGAAGGGCCTGGTAATTTAATTTGGGGGAACCCCTACACATTTTTTTGTTTGTTTTATGAATGAATCCCTTTAGAATTGTCAGAGCCGACAATTCATTATAGCCGCGTGTGAATTTTTAAATGACTTTTTTCCTTCTGAATGTCATTTTGTGCAGGGGGAGTTCTAAGTGCGGGAAAAATGCGCTATTTCACATGCTGACATTACACCCCCCCTAGGTACGAAATTTAAAGGAATATTTCACTTTTATTGTTTCACTTTAAGAATTATTAATTTCACTGCTCCCGAAAAAACGGCCGTTTTAAAAAATAAAAAAAGCATTGATACATGTTCCCTGGGGCAGGACTGAGGTCCCCAAACACTTTTTAGGACAAAACTTGCAGATTAGCCTTTAAGATTGAAAACTTTTGATTTCTCCCATAGACTTCTATAGGGAGTTCGGCGCGGCTTTACATATTAGTTTCAATGCGCCGGCTGCTACGCTGGTTCATGCGCCCAATTAAGCCTCCACCCGGAGTACTAATTAACGCATGAACCAGCGCAGCGCACAGAGCATAGTAAATCAGGCCCAATGTATGGAAAGGCAGATAAGAGAAGAAGGATATATAGACAGTCAAATGCCAGTAAAATGGCAAAAATGGGATGAATTTCGGCACTCAGAAGGAATTAAACAATATATATAAAGGAACAATAGGTAAAATAACTGAAGGAGGACAGAGAGGCAAGGGGGGAGAGGGAAGGGAGGCTTTTTTTGGGGGGGGGGATTTGGGAATTTGGGAACGAGTATGAATAAATGTTGAAAGTGTTTTAATGATAAAGTAACCTGTATTTTATAAGATTTGTTATACTGAAGAGATTATGTGAATAATGTGTGATGTAAACGAGTCTTGCATAAACGTAAAAAAAAATTGTATTTGAGAAATTAAATAAAAAGAAATTGACCATATTCAGTCAATGAGGGCAGAAAGCTTACGGTCCCTTTCTTTACATTCAGCCAGCAAGAGCTGTCAGTTGTGACATGGGATTGGATCATTATGTGCAGGTACCAATTTTTATTCAAAGGGTCCTTGGGATCACCGTTCACCATTCACCGTTCACCGTTGCTGAACAAATTATTGAAGATGGATTTACATTGCGCAACCTTTTTTTTTTTAAATAAAGATTTTTACAAATGTGTGGTGTGTTTATGTTCACCAATAAACACAATGCCAGTTTCCAAGGCCAAGGGTGTACTTAAATTTTTATGGTACACCATGACATCTATTCTTTATTGTTGAATATATCAAATTGTCCTTGTGTTTTTAAACAAGTATATCACCTTTATCTGTAGACACTGTTTAACCACTTGCCACCTGCCCACCATCAAATGGTGGAGGAGCAGTGCGGTTCTCATGCCGAGATGACGTCATATGATGTCACCCCAGGACGACTGTTCTTGCGTGCCCGCAGGGACACGCATCGCGGCCGCACTGTGTTTCTTGGACAGGGTGTGACCCCGATCTCTTTAAAGAGCCAATAACACGGCTCTTTGACCATGTGACCGGCTGTGTCCAATGACAGCAGGTCACATATAAATGCGTAAGTGCCAGTAATTGGCTCTCCTCGCCTCACACTGACAGTGTGTGGGGAGGAGAGCCGATTGGTGGTATCTCCTTGCAGAAGTCATCAGGACAGGTAATCAGGACACTGGTCATCAGTGCCCTGATTACAGTAAACCCCAAGCAGTGCCAATCAGTGCCACCAATCAATACCCATCAGTGACACCAATCAGTGCTCATTAGTGATGTCAGTCAGTGCTGCCTTTCAGTGCCCATCAGTGCCTGCTCATCAGTGATGCCCATCAATGCCTCCCATCAATGCCACCCATCAGTGCTCACCAGTGCCGCCCATCAGTGTTCATCGGTGCCGCATATCAGTGCCCATCATGCCACCTAATCAGTGCCCATAAGTGCTGCCTCATCAGTGCCCATTAGTGAAGCCTATCAGTGCCTATCAGTGCAGCCTCCTCAGCACACATCAGTAAAGGAGAAAAATTACTTATTTACAAAATTTACTGACAGAAACTAAGAAAAACTTTTTTTTAATTTTTTTAATTTTCAGGCTTTTTTTTATTTAGTAAAAAAAATGTAAAACCCAGTGGTGAATACCACCAAAAGAAAGCTCTATTTGTGTGAAGAAAAATATAAAAAATTCACTTTGATGCAGTGTTGCATGACCACGCAATTGTCATTCAGAGTGCGAAAGCGCTGAAAAATGGCCTGGGCAGGAAGGAGGTGAAAGTGCTCTGTATTGAAGTAGTTAAAGATCTAATATTCAAATTTTTATGTGAATATATTGAAAAATTTTTATTATTACCATGGGGTGTTCATATTTTTTAACGTGACTGCAAAATTATTTGAATATTTATAAATTTTAATAAAAAGAAATGCAATTTACTCAAAACAATGATAGGTTCCCAAAGGGGCTTAATGTAAAGCAAAAGAAAAAAATGTAAACCGGTCACACATTAACCTATAATTTGCTCTAATAAATCTCTAATAAAGAAATAAAGTAAGAAAAATTCCGATGGAGCCTACACACGGTCAGAATTTTCGACCAAATGCTCACATCGGACTTTTTTTGTTGGAATTTCCGATCTTGTGTTAGCGGCATTATGCTGTCCTAAGAACATAGAAGTTAGACTTGAGGATTAGATGTGTCTCTGCAAACATATTCTGTCTGCTGTCACAGGTGCATAACCACACTCATACATGCATATATCCAAGAGTCTCTAGCCAACACTTTACTTATATGATAGATGCTGACAGTAAAAAGACATGTTATACCGCAGTGCATTTGTCCACACATAACTCAAGCAGGGTTAAGGGCAAATGATATGCTAAGCACAGCCCAACAGTTTTGCCTCCATAATTCTCCTTCTCTACTTAGAAGAGATAAGGCATCCATCCTGTTCTTTTTTATGCCCCAGTTGAAGAGCTACTGTCGGGTACATAACCTAAACGCTACCTGCCAACCACACTGCATTATTCATGTGATCACCTGTACTGGTCTTTTCACAGCCCTGTACCTTTTATTGAACTTTTATTATTTACTTTTGTGGCTTTTTTGTATCATTGTTCTATGTGGGAGTAACCACACCATGTGGAGCTGTGTTTTTTTCCCTTCCATGATTCTATGATGGGCCTATTTACTATACGCCACTATCCATGAGTCTCCCCTGAAGGATTTTATTCACACTGGATCCACTCGGCTTCTGATGATCGATTGTCTGCTGTTTCAACGGCCTCCCACTGACACCATCGTTTCCAGGAGTTCGTACATGCTTGATTGACACACCGTCGCTGACGAGTGTGTCCACTCCATCCGGTAAGAGTATCCATCTTCTATATTTACCAGTTGGATGTTGTTGTGGATCCTGTGAAAGTGATCGTTGATGAGGCTTCTACTACCTGCTTAAATATTGAAGCTATTTGATTCCTGCGGTTGAGAGGAATCATCTCATACGTTTTTGCAACTTCAGTTTGCCTTAACGTTGCTCTGTTTATTTCTTTATTGGGACTTTATCACCAGATTTCTATTTATTGGTTTCTTCGGACTGGTTTATGTATATTGCTACTTGTGACCTTCATTAGCACTGTCATTTTGGCCACATACCTTCCAGGTATTTGGACATACCTATCTGTGGTTCACATCCATTTTCACTTGATTGTGAGCACCTTGGTGTTATCCTGTGATATCACTTCTAGTTTTTTTTTTTTTATTATTCATATTTATTTTTATATTATATTTGGTTTACTCATATATATTTGGGTTTTATACACATACCCTCCAGGTATTTGGACACATTCATTTGTGAAATATATCCATTCTCACTTGATTGTGAGCACCCTGGTGGTACCTTGTGGTATCACAATTTTTTTTTTTTTGTACACTATTTTATATTCACACTAATTCAGTTTAGTGTATTCTTACATTTTCCCTAAGTGGAGCATCTGATTTGAATACAAACACCACATATTTGGCTTCACTCCAGATATTATTTAGCGCTGCACTTTTTTATTTTTATTTTTGCATACAACATTGTTCCATTGTTGGTGCTGGCTGCTAATCCCCATACCTATTTTTTATGTTTAGCGCAACTTTTTCCTTATTTTTTATTGTCCTGTTGCATAGTTGTTCTGTTTGGTATTTTTAATATGCTATGAGAAAATGAATGCTGAGCAATTTGTGACCATTAATGTTAAAAAAAGGAACGTGTTGCGATATCTTCGTTTGGAAACACACACTGATTTTTTTCTTCTAAAATTATTTTATAAAGTTCAACATGACAGAATCTGTTTTCTACAGAATGTCTTGCACTGAACTTATGGCTCACATATAAGTAAAGCTGCAGAATCCTGGCAGAGATAATAGTGTCCAAGTACTCTGGGTAAGCATCAATTAGCTTTTAAGAATGCTGAGAGTGCCTTTCTGTTTCAGCAGATGAAACAACATAATTTCGCACATTACTTAGGAAAGAAAGTCTGTTTGCTATTTCTTTATACAACGTTCCTCTTCTTCTCATCTGGGTTCCTGGTTTGTCAACAATTGTGGTGGGGAAATTAAATTTATCTGTAGAATTCTTCTTCTTGTACATCATCATTGCATACCTCAAGACAGGACCAGACTGGCCTACCAGGATAGTGGGAGATTTCCAGGTAGGTTGGCTGCCCTTAGTGCCCTGGGGCCACTTTCGGGTAAGAGCTTTTGTACTTGAAGACCAATGAGATGGCTCCTCTGTAGATCCGACCAACGCAGTGCCAGTGACGCCTACTATATTATAAGTGGAGATATGCCTAGTGATATGTGTTGGAGTGTAGCGGCCACCCCGCAGTATATAAATGCAGAGGGCGGCGCTTTTCATCGCTGGAGAACAGCCAAGGAAGGTGCTGGATTCTGTGCCGGCTCCAGTCAGTGTGTTTGCTGTGGTAAGATATCTCTCTCTTTGTACACTCTGCATAATTAAGTACTAGAGGTAGTTACAGCTTTCTTCATTGCGTACTGGGTCTGGGTGTGAATCCTAGTGATTGAGATTCATATGGAAATCAATAAAGATTAAATTCAGCCCAAGAGTCCTTATAAATGTTCACTTCCTCTCTGCTTAAAACTCAATTTATTTTTAATAATTGCAAACAGCACATTCTGGCACACTCTAATGGAGAATAAATAAATATTTGCTTCTAGCTACAGTGGTGTCATAAAACATTTTAATGTGTTTTTTGCTGAAAGACAATATATTTTTGGGGAATTTTGATGAGCACCTATCATATTATGTTAGTTAAAAAGCAATACCAGGTAACAAGGAAAACAGCCAATCAGCTATTCCTGCTGCTTATCAATCTCTCTCTTTCTGTCTTTTTGTCTGTGTCTGTCTCTGTTTCTGTGTCTCTCTCTCTCTCGTTTTTCTCTCTGTCTCCCTCTCTCTCTCTCTCTCTGTCTCTCTCTCTGTATGTCTCTCTCTGTCGGTCTATGTCTCTCTCTCTGTATGTCTCTCTGTCGGTCTATCTCTCTCTCTCTGTCTGTCTCTCTCTCCCTCTCTCTGCCTGTCTCTCTCTGTCTGTCTCTCTGTCTGTCTGTATTTCTGTCTGTCACTCTGTCTCTCCCATCCCTCCACAAACAAAATGATCTGTGTGTTCTCAGACAAAGTAATTAATCTACAATAAAACAATGATACTAACTAAGTGCAATACTCAGAAAGATGTTATGCAAAACACACTAGTGAGTAAAGTGGTTGTAAAGTCAGAAGGATTCTTATCTTAATGCATAGAATGAATAATAATAAAAAACCTTCTGTCTGCATCAGCTCCCCTAATAGTTCAAGCATCTAGTTCCAGCAATGTTGCAGAAATGTTTTAGCAAATAATGACGTTATGCTGTTGGGTTGGTATAAAAATGCTATGGAGCTGGTATGAAATTATTTCCAGGGCTGGTTTTTATTCCCAGTCCAGTCCTGCCTCAAGCCCAGATAACAAAGGCGGACGAGGGCGAGCCCCAGAGAAGTCTATGCGGCTATAATGTGCCTGCGTGGTCTGGAAAAATAGGACTTGCAGTGCAGGATGGAAATAAGGAGCAGAGGTCACGACAGTCAGATTTCCATAAGTATACATCTGTGGAGGTGGAGGGTAAAATTAGATAGCTCAACGCAAAGCTGCAAAAAGGTTAATTGCATTTTGTTTTAAAGTGCACTTATACTTTAACCACCAAAGTAAGGAATACGAAGGAAAATAATCACTTACTATGCCTTCTTTTATGAAAGAACAGGAACTATTCTGTATGGAGTATTTCCTGTTTTGCCTGTGAGTTCAGCTGCTGATTGGAAATTCTGTTTCAAAAGCAGAATATCAGGGATCTCTTCTTCCTACCCCTTGTATTTCACTAAATCTCCCCTTCCCTATAAGTAGTAAAACAATATATATCTCTTCTTCCTACCCTTTGTATTTCACTAAATCTCCCCTTCCCTATAAGTAGTAAAACAATATATATATATATATATATATATATATATATATATATATATATACACACACAAACTTCAGGTGGGTTACTTCTCTCTTTAAATTTTATGTAATGGAGAAAATGTCAGGGTGGGCTCCCAATCTTCCACCGATATCAATAAAAACGACAAAGCGACATGTGCTCCAATTGCAAACGATTTTACTTCCATCTTCAAATCATGTAGACATAAGGTAAACAAAAAAGCAGCTACTGTACAGGTTAAAGCATCTCTGCTCTTTATCAGGCTGACAGGCTTAGTGAGGGGCTGATTTACTATTAACAATGCGCTGCGCCGGTTCATGGCTTAATTAGTGCGCCGGATAAATCTTTAATTAGGCGCATGAGCCGGCGCAGCAGAGGGCGCAATGCAAAAAATATGTAAAGCCGCCAAACTCCCTTTAGAAGTCTATGGGAGAAATCCAAAGTGTTAATTTTAAAGGTTAATATGCTAGTTTTTGTCCTAAAAACTGTTTGGGGGCCTAAGTACTGCCCCAGGGGACATGTATCAATGCAAAAAATATGTAAAGCCGCCAAAATCCCTTTAGAAGTCTATGGGAGAAATCCAAAGTGTTAATTTTAAAAGTTAATATGCTAGTTTTTGTCCTAAAAAGTGTTTGGGGACCTGAATCCTGCCCCAGGGGACATGTATCAATGCATTTTTTTTAAACAGCCATTTTTTCAGGAGCAGGGAATTTAATAATGCTTAAAGTGAAACAATAAAAGTGAAATATTCCTTTTAATTTCGTACCTAGGGGGGTGTATAATATGCATGTAAATGAGCGCGTGTTTACAGTGGTTAGAACTGTCTCTGCACAAAATAACATTCTGACAGAAAAAAGGTCAATTAAAACTGACTCGTGGCTATAATGAATTGTCGGCTCCCGGCAATTCAGAGAGAATTCATTCATAAAAAAAAAAGCGTGGGGTCTGGTATGGATATTAACCACTTCATTACTGGGCACTTAAACCCCCTTTGTGCCCAGACCAATTTTCAGCTTTCAGCGCTGACGCATTTTGAATGACAATTGCGCGGTCATACAACACTGTACCCAAATTATATTTTTATCATTTTTTTCCCACAAATAGAGCTTTCTTTTGGTGGTATTTGATCACCTCTGCGATTTTTATTTTTTGCGCTATAAACATAAAAAAACAGAACATTTGGAAAAAAAACACAATATTTTTTACTTTTTGTTATAATAATATCCCAATTTTTTTTTTAAAAAATTAAAATTTCCCTCGGTTTAGGCCGATACGTATTCTTCTGCATATTTTTGTTAAAAAAATCGCAATAAGCGTATATTGATTGGTTTGTGCAAAAGTTATAGCGCCTACAAAATAGGGGATAGATTTCAGATTTTTTTTTTTTTTTTTTTTACTAGTAATGGCGGCGATCTGCGATTTTTTTTTTTGTCAGGCCTGCGATATTGCGGCGGACGTATCGGACACGTTTGACACAATTTTGGGACCATTCACATTTATACAGCGATCAGTGCTATAAAAATGCACTAATTACTGTATAAATGTGACTGGCAGTGAAGGGGTTAACACTAGGGGGTGAGGAAGGGGTTAAATGTATTCCCTCATTGTGTTCTTACTGTGTGGGGGGAGGGGACTGACTGGGGTAGGTGACCAATGCTGTGTCCCTATGTAAAGGGACACAGATCGGTCTCCTCTCTCCCTGACAGCACGTGGAGCTCTGTGTTTACACACAGAGCTCCACGTCCCTGCTGTCACCGACGATCGCGGGTGTCTGGCGGACATCACAGCCGCCAGGCACTCGCATCGGCTCCCAAGCGATGCGCCGGGAACGTCGTTTCACCGATGTGCGCCCCCAGCGACGCGCATAGGAAATGACAACAATAGGACGTCTAAAGACGTCCACTCGGCACTTGAGAGCCGCGCTGTGGACGTCTTTCGTCTATAGCGCGGCCCTCTAGTGGTTAAGCGGAACCCCTGTAGCTGGCAGCTAGAACCTGTCCTAGGTAGCTAATATAACCTACATGTATATACAGCTAAACCTACTAAGAACCTAAATGTAATGCACATGTTTATATGTGAGAGACAATTATTCACTGTGAATTTATGCTTGAATGTCATATAACCGTTGTATGTTGTGTTCACAGAAGCAAAAGAAAAGATATGCCTTTAAGAATCGTTTATTTATATGACAGTGATGGTAAGCTCATATTACACAGTAGAATTCATGCCAGAAAGCATAGAGTTAAGCTTTTGTGACTCATCAGTAGCCTTGGCCAATCACAGCTAATCTCACATTGAGCAGAGTCTTGACCTATCACAGCTACCTTTGCATCCATTCTGTCTGGGAGGTTCCTAATACTATATATGTGCTGCAAATTCATTCCACATGAAGACAGAGAGCAGAGCAGACATACATAGTTCAGTTTTATGGAAGCAAGGGCCTAAATAGGTATGTTACACAAGTTATATATATGTTCTTATTGTAAATAGTGTGATCAGAACTGAATACTGATCTAGTTGTGTGTTCACTTGTAGTTCCACTGAACTAAGTCACATCCATCCATCCACTCTAACAAGCTAACTGCACCAAAGCTAACCAAACTAAAGTAACCCTGCAAACCAAGTTGCAAACCACAGTTATACCCTTTCAGAGAAATCAGAGAATGCTTTGATAACTTACACAGAGAGGGAGAGAGAGTATAAATACTGAAGAAAGAAATATATCCACCATTTTATGTTGAATGACAAGATTGAATATTTGAACGCCATTTTCTGTTAGGCCCCGTACACACGAGAGGATCGATCCGCTGAAATTGATCCGCTGACCGGTTTCAGCAGATAGATCCCCTGGTGTGTACAATCCAGCAGATCTGTTTCCGCGGATTTTTGTCCCCGGGGATGGATTTCCAGCGAATAAAAATTTCCTAACATGCTAAGAAATCTATCCGCTAGAATCCATTCCAACGGATTGATCCGCTGGTCTGTACAGACTCACCGGATCAATCCGTCTGAATCCATCCCCCGCATGCGTCGTAATGATTCGACGCATGCGTGGAAGTCCTTATATCACAGCGTCGCGTACGTCGCCGCGTCATCATCGCGGCGACGGCGCGACGCGTTACCGCGGACGGAATTCCGCGGGGATTTTGATCTCCTGGTTAGTACAACCAGGAGATCAAAATCCGCCAGAGGATTTATCCGCGGAAACGGTCAGGAGGACCGTATCCGCGGATAAATCCTTTCGTGTGTACTAGGCATAATACTGTACTTATTCAACACGTGTTTGTACATGGACTGTCTGCTGCGAAGCAGCAGTGTTATCTATGAAGAAAATTTAAGTTAATGAAGAAGTTATTTTAAGCATTTGGTGGACTCTTTAAACCTTACTGCTTCCATAGAACGGCAATAGAAGAATTTCAGAGTAATAGACAGTCTTGTTGGACTGAAAAGTCAGAGATATTACGATTATTCTAATGCCACAGCGCATAAGGCACTTTATAGTGTTGCGCCTGCCACAGTGGAACTATTATTCCTTTTGAGGGAAAAGCGATAGCGCTCCTCAACTTGCACAGTAAAGAGCGAATTTGAGCAGCGGAGCGCCAGCATATACCGCCACGCAGCAACCGATCCCTGAGTGAGCAAGTAAAGACACCTCAGCGGAGCTACTATAGAGGCCATAGAAGCGTGTTTACTCAAATTGCAGCCGACTCTTAAAGTGGCAGAACGGCAAAGGCAAGATAGTCACGGAAAAAGCGCCAACCCTCCTGCGACCCCTAGAGAGAGAAAAAGACGCATGGTGGGAGACCAAAGTCCAGACCTAGAGTGCCTGCACCGCCACCCACGAAGAGGCCAAGTACTGCAGTCAGCTAGTTTTCCCGCCACTAGGCCCAAAGCCTGCAGCAGAGCATCGCGACTCATCACAGAGCATCGCAAGTCATCACAGAGCATCGCGACTCATCACAGAGCATCGCAAGTCATCACAGAGCATCGCGACTCATCACAGAGCATCGCAAGTCATCACAGGGCATCGCAAGTCATCACAGAGCATCGCGACTCATCGCAGAGCATTGCAACTCATCGCAAAGCATCGCAAGTCAGCGTAAGCTTCGCATCAAGAAAAGACAAGTCTAAGACTGACATTTGTTCCAGCAACATACAGATCACAGTATCCAGCTCTTCAGAATAAGTTTAGAGCTTTCCTTTATTACTTATCATTGCACATAGGCTTTGGCATAAAGAGACATTTTCGTGCTCAGGAATAAAAGACTGTAAAGTAAAACAAAGGACGGTTTGTAGTATACAGACTCTAAAGTATTTAAAGTGAAAGTCATTTATTGCCTGCATCTATTGCCATTGCATTTAAAGTGAAAGTCATTTATTGCCTGCATCTATTGTTATAGCATTTAAAGTAAAATGTCTGAGCCTAGTGTTACCATGCCACTGTTAGAGGATACAAAGATAGATAGGATAGTGGATGAAGAGAAATTAAACCTGTCTGAGGTAGAAGAGACTGATGCAGCATTAGTCTTGCCCCAAACAAATGAAATAAAATGCTCAGAGCGTATCAGAAAACCGACCCCAAAAATGCAGGAAAATTTGGAGTAAGAAGCAGCATTAAAAGGAAAAAGGTTCACCAGAATATATGATAAGTGGAAATTATACATTAAATATGCTCATAGAAAGATAAAGCAAGAGTGATCTGGTAGAGACGATAGAAGAATGTGAATCGGAGCTTATGGCAGTGTATGTCAATCTGCGGTCATCCACGACACCTTCCCAGGATATTGTGAGGAACATGAATACATGTACTGCAGTCACTAAAGATTTAGTAAAGCTCATGAGAGAATTATCATCTGAAGCTAGCTATGATGAAGTTAAGGCGAGGAAGAGAATGAACGAGCTCTTCACAAGAGACTATGCTAGGTCCTTAGGGGGAACCACAATCTCAAGTGGGACTTCCTTCACTAGCAGAAGTGCCAGTTACACATCAGAGTCTTCAAGTACTCTAACCAAAAGAAAGGAACTTGTTGAACAACTTGCTGTCAAGAAAGCAGAAATTGAGATGGAACCAGCCATTGAGGCACAGCGCCATCAACTGAAAAGTCTGGAAAGGCTGAAAGAAGTTAAGATTATAGAAGCCAGACTAAGAGTGCACGAAGAGGACATGAATGATAGTCATAGGTCCAAATCTGTACTAAGTGAAGAAACAGACTCCTACTTACCTTCATACATCCATGAAAATGAAAGGAAACCTTCAGTACGTAGGGAAGAAAAAAGTCATTGCCATTCCATCCCTGCTCAGAAAGACGAAAAGAGAGACTCACTTAATTTAGAACTAAGTCAGAAAATAAAACAGGACAATTCTACTCCTAGATGTCACTGCAATGACCAGGAGAATGTTGCGACTATTGTCCCAGCAGGACGGCAGAGAACAGTCCCAGCAAGACTTCCCATTCCAGAATCTGCTGTATTTTCAGGGGACATACTGAAGTTCATAGAGTGGAAGGCAAGTTTTGAAATGATCATTGAGCATCATTGTTCCAGATCAGTTGACAAGTTACTCTACCTTCAGAGACATGTTGGTGGAGAAGAAAAGAAAGCCCTTGAAGGTAACTTCTATAGAACAGACAAAGAAGCCTACAAGCAAGCTTGGGAAAAGTTAAATGCGAGATATGGTCATCCTTTCTTAGTACAAAGAGCCTTTAGGGAGAAATTGAATAACTGGCCTAAAATAGGTCCCAAGGAACACTTCAAACTCCAAGAGTATGGTTATTTCCTGCAAGCATGCAGCAATGCCATCCCACATGTACGAGGACTAGAAGTACTGAACGACTATCTAGAAAATCACAGGATGCTAGCTAAGCTATCTGAAGAAGTGTCTTCTAGATGGAATCGCTATGTGACTGAACAGTTGGATCTAAATAAGGACTTCCCAAGTTTTGAAAAGTTCTCTGAGTTCGTTAACAGGGAAGCACAAATAGCATGTAATTCAGTAACCGCATCTTATGCCTTAAAATCCTTAGAAGAAAGGCCTGCAAGAGATACAAGATGTGCAAGAGCAACTAGCTTTGCAATAAACTCAGCAGCTAAAGGTCTAGATACCTGCGAAAGCAAGTTTAAAGTCACTACTGGGTTGAGTAAAGAGACAGAACCGATAAATCCTCAGACTACCTTTAAGTGTATGTTCTGTGGAGAGAACCACTCCATACACAAGTGCCAACAATTGAAAGAGAAGTCCTCAAGTGAAAAGAAAACATTTGTACTTGATAACCAACTGTGTTTTGGATGCTTAAGAAAAGGCCATGTTACAAAGGAGTGTAAGAAAATGCTACATGCAGCATCTGCAAAGGACGCCATCCTACGCCACTACATGAAGAACGTCCAAAGAAGGATGAATCCTCAATACCTAATGATGCTAAGGAAAAAAAGAAAGTATCAGTATTCTCTTGCAGAGTAAGGGAAGGAGAAAGCAACGGCACATCAATGGTTGTACCAGTGTGCATTTCAAATCCTAAAAGGAGGAACAAGAAGGTATATGCCTATGCACTACTGGATGCCCAAAGCGACGTCACCTTCATTGATCAATAAATCTGCAAGAAATTACAAGTGGCTACAGAACCAGTGAAGCTCAAGCTCACCACAATGACAGGGAGAGACACATTAGTGAACAGTCAAAAGGTTAAAGGACTAATGCCGCGTACACACCATCGTTTTCTGCGATGGAAAAAAACGTCATTTTCAAAAACGTCAATTTAATTGACCGTGTGTGGGCAAAAACGTCGTTTTATGTCTTCTAAAAAACGACAGAAAAAAATTGAAGCATGCTTCAATTTTATGTGTCGTTTTTGGCCGACGTCGTTTTCTGTGTTCTAAACATTGACCGTGTGTACGTAAAAACGTCGATTTAAGCCCGCGCATGCTCAGAAGCAAGTTAGGAGACGGCAGCGCTCATTCATGTAAAACGACTGTTCAGAATGGAATCAGCACATTCGTTAAGGTGTTTTTCAGCTTATAGACAAGAAAACGAAATTTAAAGCACAGTCACTGAAAATCACGAATCGTATCTCACCAAACTTTTACTAACACGCAGCAACACGATATCAGCAAAAGAGGCCGTCTTCCGCATGGAAACGACCCTTTATAGTGACGTCGTGCGTGATTGACGGAACTGCGCTGTGCTAGAGCGTTGTGAAAAAGCGATGGTGTGTATGCTACGTCGTTGTTCAAATTGAAGTTTGAAAAATGACGTTTTTTTAAAGCACATAAAGCGTCGCATTTTTCCATCGCAGAAAACGATGGTGTGTACGCGGCATAAGAGTTAGAGGACTTCATTCAAACCTCACATTAAATCTACCTCCATCTTATACAAAAGATGATATACCTCTAGATCGAGATCGCATACCTACCTGTGAAACAGCCAATAAATGAGAGCACCTATGTATCATATCTCATGAGATGTTCCCCCTGAAAGAATTTGGTGTCAGACTGTTGATAGGCTACGATTGTCCCGAAGCTTTGGTACCATGAGAGGTAATCACAGGAGGAGAGGGTGAACCCTACGCTGTCCGAACTGATCTAGGATGGGGTGTTGTTGGAGGAAAACAGCAGATTGCGAACTCAAGACAGGTGACAGGATTGTGTCATCGAATATCTGTCCAAGAGCTACCAACTGTAAGTTCAGCAAAGGTAATCAAGATCCTTGAATCTGACTTCGCAGACATAAGTTCTGAAGAAAAGAGTGTATCCCAGGAAGACATAAAGTTCGTACACACTCTAGAAGAAAGTATTCAGCAGAATCAACAAGGTTATCTTGAAATGCCCTTACCCTTCAGAGAACGACCTCATCTGCCAAATAACAGAAATCTTGCCCTAGCAAGATTGAAATGCTTGAAGAAAAAGATGGGAAGAGATCTCAAATTCAAGCAGGATTATTTGAAATTCATGGAAGGCATCCTTGAAGAAGGACATGCAGAAGAGGTCAATAACCAACCTAAAGAAGGAGAAGTGTGGTACATCCCACATCAAGGTGTTTATCACCCAAAGAAACCAGATCAAATTAGCGTAGTATTTGATTGCTCAGCAAAGTATGATGGTGTTGCATTGAACGATCATCTACTGAAAGGACCAGATCTTACAAACACCCTGCCTGTAGTACTCTGTAGATTCAGAAAGTATCCCACAGCAGTCATGTGTGACGTTGAAAAAATGTTCCACCAGTTCCATGTGAAGAATGAAGATAGAGACTTCCTGAGGTTCCTATGGTGGGAGGACGGAGATACAGATACAGAGCCAGCAGAATACAGAATGAAAGTACATTTATTTGGAGCAGCATCGTCTCCAGGTTGCGCCAATTATGGTATGAAGTACTTGGCTGATAAAAATTAAAAGGATTGTCCATCAGCAGCAAATTTTCTTAAGAAAAACTTCTACGTAGATGATGGTCTTATAAGTCTAGAGTCCACAGAGTCCACAGAATCTGCAATCCAATTAGTAAAGGAAAGCCAAGAATTATGCACAAGAGGAAACCTGCGCCTTCACAAATTCATCTCAAACAACAGAGAGGTACTGGAATCCATTAGTGACTCTGAACGTGCATCAACAATGAAGAATGTAGATCTCAATTATTATCATCTTCCAGTTCAGAATGTACTTGGCTTGGGATGGAATGTAGAGAATGACGAGTTCTTCTTTGAGATATCCTTTGAAGAGAAAGTTGCAACCAGACGTACCATTCTTTCCGCAGTGGCTTCTATATATAATCCACTGGGATTCTTGGCCCCAGTGATCCTCAAAGCAAAAGAATTCCTGCAAGAATTATGCAAGTTGGGATGGGATGAACCCATACCTGAAGAATTGAGGCCAAGGTGGGAGACTTGGATAAGAGACTTGCAAAATTTGAAAGAAGTTCGGATACCCAGATGTTTTGTACCTCATGACTTCGGAGAGTACAAGAGAATAGAACTTCATCACTTCTTCTTGGCCTGGTACGGTTCAGGAGAGGGGGGGCGCTCTCTTGTCCCCCCTCTTTTCTTCGGCCGGCCAGGTTGCGTGCTCGGATAAGGGGTCTGGTGTGGATTTTTGGGGGAACTCCACGCCATTTTTTTTTTTTAAATTTGGGGTAGAGTTCCCCTTAATATCCATACCAGACCTGACGGGCCTGGTAATTGAATTTGGGTGGACCCCCACGTTTTTTTGTTTTTTTTTATGAGCAATGACTGTTCTCTGTATTCTTTATAGCCATGAGTACTTTTAAATTACTTTTTTTCCCTTCAGAAATGACATCTTGTACAGGGACAGTTCTAAGCACGGGAAACATGCACTACTTCACAGGCATACTATACCCCCCCCTCCCCCATATGAAATTTAAAGGAATATTTCACTTTTATTGTTTCACTTTAACCACTTCCATACCGCGCCTATTCTGGCACTTCTCTCCTTCATGTAAAAATTATATTTTGTTTCTGGAAAATTACTCAGGACCCCCAAACATTATATATATTTTTTTAGCAGACACCCTAGGGAATAAAGTGGCGGTCATTACATTTTTTTTATTTCCAGCGCTATTTGCGCAATAGTTTCATGAATTAAAACATAACAAAACAGTAAAGTTAGCCCAATTTTTAGGGATAATGTGAAAGACGATGTTACACCGAGTAAATAGATGTCTAACTTGTCATGCTTTAATATTGCACACACACTCATGGAATGGCGCCAAACTTCGGGACTTAAAAATCTCCATAGGCGACGCTTGAATTTTTTTTACAGGTTACCAGTTTAGAGTTACAGAGGAGGTCTAGTGCTAAAATTATTTCTCTTGCTCTAATGCACGCGTCAATACCTCACATGTGTGGTTTGAACAGCGTTTACATATGTGGGAGGGACTTACATGCGCATTCGCTTTTGAGTGCAACTACTATTTTTTTTTATTTTTTGCACTTCTTCTTTTTCCTTTTTTTATCACTTTTATTCCTATTACAAGGAACGTAAACATCCCTTGTAATAGGAATAGTGTGTGACAGGTCCTCTTTATGGAGAGAGGTGGGTCAATAAGACCCCACATCTGTCCTCCAGGCTGGAAAGCATGAGATCGAAAAAAAAACACTGATCTCATGCTTTCAGCCGCCATCATGTTCGTTCAGCACAGTGGTGTAGTGGATAGCGCTTTCACCCAGCAGCAAAAAGGTCGCTGATTCGAATCCTGCCCGTGACACCATCTGCCTGGAGTTTGCATGTTAGGGTTTCTTCCCACAATCTAAAAACATACTGTATATCAGATCCTGTCTAAATAAGCCCTAATATGCAGTAGTATATTTAGGTTTTGTGCTGCCCTAGGCCTGACTAAACTTCTGCACCTCCTAATAGAAAAATGACCCACCCCTTCCTGTCAAGGCCATACCCTGTTTTTTATGACCCGCCCAGAAATTTTCAGGGGGGGCACACACTATTTCTGGGGGGGGGGGCATTGGATTCCCTTAATTTGCATAGTTTTTCTCTCACTTCCTGTTTGGCTATGGGGCAGGAAGTGAAGGGAAATCTCCGCAATTGGACAGGGTTGGTACAAATTAAACTGACAGGGGCTCTAACCCTCCCTTACTCTATCCAAAATGGAAAAAAAAAGTGTTGATTATAGTTCTACTTTAAGCACAAATTTCTGATAATTTTATTGAGAGGACAAAGAAAATATAACCATGCCAATAAGCCAGGATACGGCATTGCTAATATGTATTAATGTGTGTTAGGGACCCCCACAAACACCACCCAATGTTAAATAAACAATTTTCTTCATTTGCAAATAAGTATCATCCCTTCCTCAGAGACCTTAGCAGCAGTACAAGCAACTTCATGTAGGGGCGTGATGTCCTGTGTGCTGGCCACCGCTTTCCGAGAACCACATATGCGCATATCCAATACACGGTGGTCGTGCATCTACGCACAATAACCCATTTTTTAGGGAAAGTGATAGTGAAGCAGATGCAGATCTCCAGGATTGGACTAACAAATGTTTCTAGTGAAAGGCAACTGGTGTTTTCTATTAAACAATGGCTAAATGGGCCATTGACATGCATCACAGTTGATCTGAGGAATATGTCTTTGCAAATTTAAAATAAATTAAATCCTGTCTTCTTTTTACTTGGGGCTAGAGTGCAGAGGGATTAAAAGTCTGCTCATTTTTGGGGGATGTCCGCCAATACCAAATCCCCCCCCAACAGGGCATGTTTGCAGGTTTTCCTTCATCTTACACATGTGCTTTAAAAGACAGTCTGGACAGCAATTCTTGATAAGATAAATCCACAAAACATGTCCTGTCTGGGGTTCTTGAGGACTGAGGCTGAGAACCACTGCAGTAAAAAGGAAAAAATTCTTACCGCTCTGTATTTTTCCTTTCCTGGTGACCATTAGGGATGAGCCGAACACCCCCCTGTTCGATTCGCACCAGAACCTTCGAACGGACCGAACGTTCGCGCGAACATTTAGAACCCCATTGACGTCTATGGGACTCGAACGTTCGAATTCAAAAGTGCTAATTTTAAAGCCTAATATGCAAGTTATTGTTGTAAAATGTCTTTGAGAACCCGGGTCTTGCACCAGGGAACATGTATCAATGGAAAAAAAGTTTTAAAAACGGTCATTTTTTCAGGAGCAGTGATTTTAATGATGCTTAAATAAAAAAATAAAAAAAATGAAAAATTCCTTTAACCACTTCCATACCGGGCACATATACCCCCCTCCTGACCAGGTGAAATTTCAGCTTCCGGCACTGCATCGCTTTAACTGACAATTGCGCGGTCGTGCGACGTGGCTCCCAAACAAAATTGGCGTCTTTTTTTCCCCACAAATAGAGCTTTCTTTTGGTGGTATTTGATCACCTCTGCGGTTTTTATTTTTTGCGCTATAAAACAAAAAAAGCAACAATTTTGAAAAAAAATTCAATATTTTTGACTTGTTGCTATAATAAATAGCCAATTTTTTTTTTCCAAAATTTTTTTTCTCAGTTTAGGTCGATACGTATTCTTCTACATATTTTTGGTAAAAAAAAAAAAAATAATAAAAAAAAAAAAATTGCAATAAGCGCTTACAAAATATGGGACAGAATTATTATTATTATTATTATTTTTTTTATTTTTATTTTTTTTACTAGTAATGGCGGCGATCTGCGATTTTTTTATTGGGACTGCGACATTATGGCGGACACATCGGACACTTTTGACACATTTTTGGCGCCATTCACATTTATACTGCGATCAGTGCTATAAATATGCACTAATTACTGTATAAATGTGACTGGCTGTCAGGGGATGCCCACGCAGGCATCCGAGTACTGAGTACAGGTCAATGGGCTGCACTAATGGAAACAGGCACCAACATAGTGAAAAATATATATATGTTTATTAAGTTAAAGCACACGTGAAAAACAATCAATGGAAGCAAGCGTGACACAGCAACCAAAAACCACTAAGCAGGTAATGCAGGGATAAGGCATAAGCAAGTCCAAGGTCCAAGCCAGGGGTCAAGGATAGGAGAGAGCAGCGAAGTCCAAAATACAAGCCGGGGTCAATAAGTGACAGGATCCAGGGCAGGGAGCGAAGCAGGAACAGATGGGCAACAGGTCAGGCAGGGAACAGGCTGACAAGCAAATACTGAAGCCCTGAACTCCAGTTTAGGGCGGGCTTAAATACCTGTGCAAATCTGTATTGAGCGACACCTGCTGGAGGCCACCAGAACTGCACCCCTGTTACTGAAGAGAACAGTGCCACCAGCAGGTGACCAGAGTCATGACACAGATCATGACAGTTCCCCCCCCCCAAGGGGTGGCCTCTGGACACCCCATTCTGCCCTTGCCCTGGTAGTGCATGTGGATGCAGAAGAGTCCCAAATAGTCCTTCGGTCCCAGCCCTTTAACCCATTGGGAGACCAGCCCCCCGAGTCCGGAAACGGAACCTGCATCCTACCACCACCAGGGTCTGGAAGTTGGTATCTAGAGGTGGAAACAGGCCAGGCAGCGAATTTAGGGTCATTAGGCTGGGAAAGTGACACATCGAACTGAAAGTCAGGCACGTCAGGCTGGGAGCCCGTACCCAGGACGTCGGGGCGGACAACAGGAACCAGGCCGCCAGACTGGGCCGCAGATGGTGGCAGATCAGCAGACGGTGGCAAATCAGGCTGGGCAGTAGACAGGAACCCCTCCGGCTGGGCAGCAGACAGGAACACCTCCGGCTGGGCAGCAGACAGGAACACCTCCGGCTGGGCAGCAGACAGGAACACCTCCGGCTGGGCAGCAGACAGGAACACCTCCGGCTGGGCAGCAGACAGGAACACCTCCGGCTGGGCAGAAGACAGGAACAACTCCGGCTGGGCAGAAGACAGGAACAACTCCGGCTGGGCAGAAGACAGGAACACCTCCGGCTGGGCAGCAGACAGGAACACCTCCGGCTGGGCAGCAGACAGGAACACCTCCGGCTGGGCAGCAGACAGGAACACCTCCGGCTGGGCAGCAGACAGGAACACCTCCGGCTGGGCAGCAGACAGGAACACCTCCGGCTGGGCAGAAAACAGGAACACCTCCGGCTGGGCAGAAAACAGGAACACCTCCGGCTGGGCAGAAGACAGGAACACCTCCGGCTGGGCAGCAGACAGGAACACCTCCGGCTGGGCAGCAGACAGGAACACCTCCGGCTGGGCAGCAGACAGGAACACCTCTGGCTGGGCAGCAGACAGGAACACCTTCGGCTGGGCAGCAGACAGGAACACCTCCGGCTGGGCAACTGGCACAACAGGCTGGGCAACTGGCACAACAGGCTGGGCAACTGGCACAACAGGCTGGGCAACTGGCACAACAGGCTGGGCAACTGGCACGCCAGGCTGGGCAACTGGCACGCCAGGCTGGGCACCTGGCACGTCAGGCTGGGCACCCGGCACGTCAGGCTGGGCAACCGGCACGTCAGGCTGGGCAACCGGCACGTCAGGCTGGGCAACTGGCACAACAGGCTGGGCAACTGGCACAACAGGCTGGGCAACTGGCACGTCAGGCTGGGCAACTGGCACGTCAGGCTGGGCAACTGGCACGTCAGGCTGGGCAACTGGCACGTCAGGCTGGGCAACTGGCACGTCAGGCTGGGCAACTGGCACAACAAACTTGGCAACTGGCATGTCAGGCTGGGCAACTGGCACGTCAGGCTGGGCAACTGGCACGTCAGGCTGGGCAACTGGCACGTCAGGCTGGGCGACTGGCAAAACAAACTTGGCAACTGGCACGTCAGGCTGGGCAACTGGCACGTCAGGCTGGGCAACTGGCACGTCAGGCTGGGCAACTGGCACGTCAGGCTGGGCAACTGGCACGTCAGGCTGGGCAACTGGCACTGGAACAGGCTGAACAGACGGCACTGGAACAGGCTGAACAGACGGCACTGGAACAGGCTGAACAGACGGCACTGGAACAGGCTGAACAGACGGCACTGGAACAAGCTGAACAGACGGCACTGGAACAGGCTGAACAGACGGCACTGGAACAAGCCGAACAGATGGCACTGGAACAGGCTGAACAGATGGCACTGGAACAGACTGAAGCAGGTTGGCTGAAGTGGATGCAGATTGGGTTAGTGGCAGGATCGAGTGGGTTGGAAAAAACTTTCTTCTTCTTCTTTGGTTTCACCACTGGGGGTTTGTATATGGGTATAGGGTTGGAGGTAATGGATACGGCTGGTAGGGGTGAAGAGGATTTTGGTGGAACAAACGGAGGCAGTTGAGAAGCAGCAGAAGGGTTAAAGGCAGGGTAAGTGCAGCAGGAGGAAACAGGGGACTGGTACTTTGTTGTTAGCAGGGTGTATTGTTCAGCAAAAGTGGGAATTGGGGGTAAAGAAAAAGACATCCCAGCAGGTTGGTAACTAGAAATGGATGGTTGGAAGCTGGCAGGGGCTGAGTACAACAAACTGGACCAGGCTTGTAATAATGGCTGTACAAAATCAGATTTGCACCTGGCTTGTCTGACCAGAGACTGCACAGAATTAATGCATGCTGCAAGCACCTGTTGAGGACAAGCTGAGT
Source organism: Rana temporaria (assembly GCF_905171775.1). Classification (NCBI taxonomy): domain Eukaryota; kingdom Metazoa; phylum Chordata; class Amphibia; order Anura; family Ranidae; genus Rana; species Rana temporaria. The sequence goes on from NC_053489.1 coordinate 481,809,163, forward strand.
ACTGCTCATGAAAGAAGGCTGAATCATCCTCCAACAGCCACACCAAAGACTCTACCTGAGCTGCACTAAAAGGAGGTGTGTAATCGTCACGCCCAGTAGCAGCATCAGACTGAGCCAACTCTGTGCAGATCCGAATCAATGGCTGCACATCATCAAACAAAACACTTCCATGATCAATAAAAACATGAGCCATACGGATACATTCCAACAACTGCTCACTAGTGTATTCACTTAATTCCTGATAGCAGAAATCTCTGTCATCTGTTGCCAAGAGTGACAGGTACACAATCTCTTCTAGATGCATTTTTATAAAACCAAATGCCCAGAGCCAATTTCCCAAGTGCAGCCGACCTGTTTATATGGCTTCAGTATTATGTCAGGGGATGCCCACGCAGGCATCCGAGTACTGAGTACAGGTCAATGGGCTGCACTAATGGAAACAGGCACCAACATAGTGAAAAATATATATATGTTTATTAAGTTAAAGCACACGTGAAAAACAATCAATGGAAGCAAGCGTGACACAGCAACCAAAAACCACTAAGCAGGTAATGCAGGGATAAGGCATAAGCAAGTCCAAGGTCCAAGCCAGGGGTCAAGGATAGGAGAGAGCAGCGAAGTCCAAAATACAAGCCGGGGTCAATAAGCGACAGGATCCAGGGCAGGGAGCGAAGCAGGAACAGATGGGCAACAGGTCAGGCAGGGAACAGGCTGACAAGCAAATACTGAAGCCCTGAACTCCAGTTTAGGGCGGGCTTAAATACCTGTGCAAATCTGTATTGAGCGACACCTGCTGGAGGCCACCAGAACTGCACCCCTGTTACTGAAGAGAACAGTGCCACCAGCAGGTGACCAGAGTCATGACACAGATCATGACACTGGCATTGAAGGGGTTAACACTAGGGGGTGAGGAAGGGGTTAAATGTGTAGCCTGGGTGTGTTCTAACTGTGGGGGGAGGGGGGTGACTGGGGGAGGTAACCGATCTGTGTCCCTAGAGACACAGATCGGTCTCCTCTGTCCCCTGACAGGACGTGGAGCTCTGTGTTTACACACAGAGCTCCACGTCCCTGCTCTGTCACTGCTGATTGTGGGTGCCTGGCGGACATCGCGACCGCCATGCACGCGCATCGGCATCTCGGGGACGCGCCGGGCGCGCGCCGCCGCCGGCGCGCTCGCGCGCCCCCCAGTGGCGGGAGGAATCCAGGACGTCAATTAACGTCCTGTTGAGTTTCCAGAGCCACTGTGAAGCTGTCATTTTACATGCGGCCAGTATTCAAGTGGTTAAATATTGTACCTCCTGAAAAAACAAACGTTTTTAAAACTTTTTTTCCATTGATACATGTTCCCTCGGGCAAGACTCGGGTTCTCAAAGACGTTTTCACAGGCATACTATAGACACCCAGCAGGTACAATATTTAAAGGAATTTTTCATTCTTTTTTTATTTTTTTTATTTAAGCATCATTAAAATCACTGCTCCTGAATCTTTAGGTGCAAACTTTAGAGCACAAGTGTAGTACACACCAAGTAGGTTCAGGTGAAAACTACAGAGCACACTTGCAGTAAACACCAAGTAGGTGTAGGTGCAAACTACAGAGCACACTTGCAGTATACACCAAGTAGGTGTAGGTGCAAACTATAGAGCACAAGTGCAGTACACACCAAGTAGGTTTAGGTGCAAACTAAAAAAGAGCACAAGTGCAGTACACACCAAGTAGGTTTAGGTGCAAACTACAGAGCACACTTGCAGTATACACTAAGTAGGTTTAGGTGCAAACTATAGAGCACAAGTGCAGTAAACACCAAGTAGGTTTAGGTGAAAACTAAAGAGCACACGTGCAGTACACACCTAGTAACTTTAGGTGCAAACTACACAGCACAAGTGAAGTACACACCAAGTAGCTTTAGGTGCAAACTAAAGTGCACACGGGCAATAGAACACGTGAGAACACTGCAGCTAGCACAATCAACTGCCTGACAAATTAGGAAGAACTGATCTAGCTAAACTATACAGTGTATAAATACATGTACAACACCTGGGATGTATATATATACTCTACACACTGTAAATTTAACTGACTAGCCTGCCTGCTCTATCTAGCTAGAAAAAAAAGACACTCTCTCTCTCTCTCTGTGACTGATATCTAACCAGCGCTGCAACACACTACATGAGGCCGCCCTGCAGGCGGCCTTTTATAGTGTGGGGTGTGTTTTCTAAAGCCCTGAGCCATAATTGGCCAAAGCCACCCTCTCTGTACTGACGGCGCTGTAATTGGCCAAGCATGCAGATCATAGTGCATGCTTGGCCAATCATCAGCGCGCAATGCCGCAGTGAATTATGGGCCATGGCGCGTCACTCGAATTTGGCGCGAACGACCCGTTTTGTTCGTATTTCGACGAACGGACGAACAGACGATTTTTCGAGTCGAACATACGTTCGAATCGAACGCGGAGCTCATCCCTAGTGACCATCCATGGCAGCACAAAATCCATGCATAGGCCATCATGAAGGCTATCATGAAGGCACCAGGAAAGGAGCTTCGAGACAATCACACCTGTTTTGTTTGGACAATCAGCCCATTTCAGCTGCAGCTGTCAAAATTTGTAGCATGAAAAAGTAGCAAAAAACAAACTTCAAAATTTGAAAGTAATTTTATTGGTCAACAAAACAGGACTTTGAAATAAGAGCAAGGAAAGCAAAAACAAACACAAATCAAACAAAAATAAATAAATAATATAAAAAATAAAAATAAACATAGGTTCATTTGAGACAGTAAACAGAATATTTTTGAATAGAGAGAGCAGACTGCGCAAAGGACAAAACAATAACAAAGCTGCTGAACACTGAGGGTCAATAAGTCCTTGGTCAGAGTATGTAAAAAAAGCAGTGCAGCGCTACTAACAAAATGATGAAAGTCCAAAAAAAAAAAAAAAAAAAAAAAAAATTAATCAAAATGAAGAGAGGATAAGGGTGACTTCTGGAACCTCAATAGGTGATCGGATGAAGACTCCTTATAAAACAGTCAAGTATCCTTAGATAAAAGTACAAGCCGCTCACCTTAGCAGATGGACCTGTGGGTGAGCAGCAGGTCGAATGCGCTGTCCCTCTTAATAAGGGGGTATTATAAGATGATAACGGTGCCTCCTCGGTCGATCCTTTTCTCCAAACCGACTTTCAGTGGCGGATGGTCATCTGGTATACTCTCATGTAGTTGAATGGCATGAAAAAGTATAAAGTAGACACATAGTGCTCTCCGTATAGTAACCAAAATACAATAAGTTTATTTAAAATAAAAGTACTCACAAAAGAGGCACTATATCCTAGTGCGTAGAATATGAGCATATATCGATAAAATACCAAGTAGGTGGCTGTCCTGACATCAGAATTGGAAGCCCCCCGGGCTTCCAATTCTGATGTCAGGACAGCCACCTACTTGGTATTTTATCGATATATGCTCATATTCTACGCACTAGGATATAGTGCCTCTTTTGTGAGTACTTTTATTTTAAATAAACTTATTGTATTTTGGTTACTATACGGAGAGCACTATGTGTCTACTTTATACTTTTTCATGCCATTCAACTACATGAGAGTATACCAGATGACCATCCGCCACTGAAAGTCGGTTTGGAGAAAAGGATCGACCGAGGAGGCACCGTTATCATCTTATAATACCCCCTTATTAAGAGGGACAGCGCATTCGACCTGCTGCTCACCCACAGGTCCATCTGCTAAGGTGAGCGGCTTGTACTTTTATCTAAGGATACTTGACTGTTTTATAAGGAGTCTTCATCCGATCACCTATTGAGGTTCCAGAAGTCACCCTTATCCTCTCTTCATTTTGATTAATTTTTTTTTTTTTTTTTTTGGACTTTCATCATTTTGTTAGTAGCGCTGCACTGCTTTTTTTACATAGTAAACAGAATATGGTTCAAGCTTTGGAAATTAACAGAAGATTAAAAAGGCGACACATACATCTATTAAGGATTGAAACATTAATTAGTCACAACATCTTGAGAAAGATTTAGCAAAATAATACAGCACAGACAATTACATCAAAGTAAACACTCTAAAAACAACATACATTGACAACCTCACAAATATTTCAGGCGAAGATAGCCCCCACCCAAAATAAATAAATAAACCAGTCAAAAAACCCTTGATCAAAAACATATGTTTTGCAGACATAAATATAATAGGCATTCAATAAGGACACACAAATATAATCTTGCCGGCCCCACACACACTCTTGGCTCTTTTCAGGGCAACAAATGCTCTCTGCAAGCTTTATATAACATAGGCTTGTGTGCTAATGAGGCAATTGAAAACACATGCACAGCCCATGAAACACACAAAAACGTGAATTTTAAAGTTGGTACACCTGTTAAGGATGTCCTTAAATTACTAACCCCAAAAACACGCTCTATGAGCATGCCCAGAAACATCCAAGTGCTGTTCACACACAAAAAGCAACATCAAAAAATCTAAGTCCCTGGGCATGCTCAGATCAACAGAAATGTAACTAGCAGAAAATAAGGCAAAGCCCTGTCCAAAATGAATCACATCATCCAGCATGCTGAAAAATTAGAGATGGGACAAACACCCCCTGGTCTGGGTGGGCAAACAAAGAGCCTAACATGGGCAAAAGTTATACCATAAATACCATTGCAGTCTATGGGAATTGACTTGTTCATTTTTCTAGACCCCACTTGGCTGGCTTATCTTCTATTAATTGGCCTTAAAATGGGTATGGGGTCCCAGGTCCCAACCTAAGGGACATACAGTACCTGCCACCGTTATTGTACTTTCAGCGTGATTAATCGCTCTGGTTCTCGGTGACAGGGTACTGTAAATCTTGCATTGGCTGCCGCAATAGGAAAAACACAGGAGAGAGAGCGGCCTCCATGATGGAGAGGGGGGGCATGCGACGTATGGGCACAGGTAGCACTGGGCAGAAAGGCAGAGGCTCAGAGGCAGAGCTGGCTGGCTGTAGTGGTGGCGGAGCAGTACATCAGAGGCAGACTGGTGGTGGAAGGTAACGATGTGACCGCAGGTACACAGACAGGTCACACTCACTGCCAGTGGCACTGTGATGATCAAGGGCGCGCAGGGGATGTTTTCTTTCCTTCCTCCATTCTTCCACCGCTGATGTGCCAGCGCCTCTAACACTGTACAGAGGGACTCTAAAGTGGAGCGGCTGCCTGTTGAGTTAGTTGCTGAGAGGGAGTAGGATCACCGGTGGCCGGGCGCCCTGGGTGTTAGTGCCACCGCCTCCCTCCAGTGCGCCCTAGGTGGCTGCCTAGTGGTAGCACTGGCCCTGACTCCAAGACAAATTTTAACCCTCCTCCCACCGCCATCTGGTGCTTCCCTGGGCTCTCCTGTGACATCGGAGGCCAGGAGAACGAATCGTCTGCCGCCGAATGAGGAGCATAGATATTTAAAAACATAAACAAAGCTGCAATCGTGGCTGAAAGCATGAGATCTTTTTTTTCCCGATCTCATGCTTTCCAGCCTGCAGGACAGATGTGGGGTCGCCTCTCTCCATAAAGAGGACCTGTCACACACTATTCCTATTACAAGGGATGTTTACATTCCTTGTAATAGGAATAAAAGTGATAAAAAAAAGGCAAAAAAAAATAAAATTACGAAAAAAAAATGTAAACGCCCCTGTCCCTAGTAGCTCGCACTCAGAATTGAACACGCATGTAAGTCTCGCCCACATATGTAAACACCATTCAAACCACACATGTGAGGTATTGACGCGTGCCTTAGAGCGAGAGCAATAATTTTAGCACTAGACCTTCTCTGTAACTCTAAACTGGTAACCTGTAAAAAAAATTCAAGTGTCGCATATGGAGATTTTTAAGTCCCGAAGTTTGAGGCCATTCCATGAGTGTGTGCAATATTAAAGCGTGACAAGTTAGGTATCTATTTACTCAGTGTAACATCATCTTTAAAATTTTCCCCAAAAATTGGGCTAACTTTACTGTTTTGTTATTTTTTAATTCATGAATCCGTTTTTTTTTTGGGCAAAAAAAAGTGTTTTAAGAATTATTTCGCAATACCATTGGAGATAAAACGTTGCAATGACCGCCACCTTATTCCCTAGGGTGTCTTCTAAAAAAATATATATATAGGGCCAGATCCACAGCCAGCCGCCGTAACTTATCTTTTCCCATTTAAGTTACACTGCCGGAAAATTGCCCTAAGTGCCCTATCCACAAAGCACTTACCTAGAAATTTTCGGGTGTGTAACTTAAATTCCGCCGGCGCAAGGCGTTCCTATTCAAATGGGGGCGAGTCCCATTTAAATTAGGCGCGCTCCCGCGTTACGCCGAGCTTCGTGAATCGCGCCGGGTCAAAAAAGTTGCGTCGGGAAAAAAAAACGAGTTGCGGCGGAAAAAAAAAAAAAAAAAAAAGACAGCGTCGCTGGAAAGAAGGGTCTGCTAACTTTACACTTTGTAAAAGCAGCCCTAATGTTACGATTGCAAACTAAAACTTACGGAGAAAAAACGAAGCTGAAAAGCTTCGTGGATCTCCGTAACTGCTAATTTGCATACCCGAAGCGGCATTTCGATGCAAAATGCCCCCAGCGGTGGATGCGGTACTGCATCCTAAGATCCGGCAGTGTAAGTCCCTTACACATGTCGGATCTTCTGTCTATCTCTTGGAAACTGATTCTGTGGATCAGTTCCAAAGATAGAAACAGGGATACGCAGGCGGAACAGCAGATCCGCCTGCGTATCTCTTTTGAGGATCTGGCCCATAATGTTTAGGGTTCTGAGTAATTTTCTAGTAAAAAAATATAATTTTTACATGGAGGGGGGAACGTGCGCAGTACACAAATAAACCTCCCGCAGGTTTAAATGTACTAGTGGTCGCAGCCGCTCATTTTCACAAAAAACACTTTCACTTTCAATTTGGCCGGTAAATGTTAAACAAAACACATGTCACTACACTTCCCCACATCATCCCACACCCCCCCCCCTAATAAACTCACTCCCAAATACTTCCATTTTACATTTCTAAATGCTGTGCGCCAGGTCCATAAGGGGCGCACCATGCACCCCCTCTTGGGTGCACTCGGCATTATAGTAAATAAGGAATTGTGCTGCTTTGGCAGCGCATTACTTTAGTAAATGCCAAAACAGCTGTTGATCCAGCCTTTGCTCCATGAATCATGGAGCAAAGGCTTGGTAAATCAGCCCCATGGTGTTGTCAATGGTGCACAGACTACATAAGTGCTGGTTACCATTTCCCATCTCTTGCTGTTCCACATACTTAACAATGTACTACCTTTTAGATTGTGTATGGCATTTATACATAGCATATCTTAAGGACCGTAGAATAAACATGTTTCTGATATACAAAATATCCCTTGTCAAGTTAACAAACTGCCAGGTATATAATGCTTAACCACTTCCATACCAGGCACTTACGCACCTTCCCGCCCAAGCCAATTTTCAGCTTTCAGCACTGTCGCACTTTGAATGGCAATTGCGCGGTCATGCTACACTGTACCCAAATTAAATCGGCATCCTTTTTTCCCCACAAATAGAGCTTTCTTTTGTTGGTATTTGATCACCTCTGCGATTTTTTTTGTTTGCACAACAACTAAAAAAAGACTGAAAATTGTGAAAAAAAAATATGTTTTTATTTTTTTCTGTGAATTTTTTTGTAAATAAGTAAGTTTTCTCTTTCAATAACGGGCACTGATATGGCGGCACTGATGAGATGGCACTGATGGACATCGATGAGGTAGTACTGACGGGTACAGATAAGGTGGCACTGATTGGCAGCGCTGGTATGCGGCACTGATGGGCACACATAGGCGGCACTGATGGGCACACATAGGCGGCACTGATGGGCACACATAGGCGGCACTGATGGGCACTCATGGGCGGCACTGATGGGCACTCATGGGCGGCACTGATGGGCATTCATGGGCGGCACTGGGCACTCATGGGCGGCACAGATGGGCACTCATGGGCGGCACTTATGGGTGGCACTGATGGATACTTATGGGTGGCACAGATGGGCACTGATAGGTGGGCATTGGGCATGGATGGGCACTGTGGGGTGGCACTGATGGACACTGCGGGGTGGCACTGATGGACACTGTGGGGTGGCACTGATGGACACTGTGGGGCGGCACTGATTTACCCATGTTGCCAGTCAGTGTCCATTTGTGGGCACTGATTGGCATCTTTTTTATTTTTTAATGTTTTTTTTTTTTTTTTTTAGACTTTTTTTTTTTTTTTCAGACTTTTTTTTTAGTTTGCCCTTCCCTGGTGGTCCAGGGTGGGCTTCCCTGGTGGTCCAGTGTGGCGACCTGAGGGGGGGCTGTGCTGATCAGCGCGAACCCCCCCTGTCAGGAGAGCCGCCGATTGGCTCTCCTCTACTCGCCATCAACGGCTCTTCCTTTTTACATCGTGATCAGCCGTGGTTGGACTTGGCTGATCACGTGGTAAAGAGCCTCCGTTAGTGACTCTTTACCGAGATCTGTGTTGCAGGGTGTCAGACTGACACCCTGCAACAACGATCGCCGCGATGCACGCCCCCGGGGGCACGCTGCGGCTCAGAATCCTGAGGACGTCATATGACGTCCAGTCAGGATTCTACAACCACTTTGCCGACGTCAATATGTCATTGGCGGGCGGCAAGTGGTTAAAGCGGAAGTAAACCACATAAAAAATAAATAAAAAAATTGAGCCCCTGGCAGTTTAAGTTATTTTACTTTCATGTGATTGGGTATTCTTTGCAAAGTAATTTTTTAGCATTGAGTTGAGTGAATTGAGTTCATAGGCATTTGAAGATGTAACAAAATGTTAATTTAAAATAGTTATATGAAAATGTTCAGGATTCATAAATCATTTTTTGCTGTATAACATTTTACAACTTGTATATTGCTCTGATTTAAATCTAAACAACTGTCAGTAGTATTTTGGTGTTCATGCAATTGTTTCAGGTACAATGAATCTGTTTTAAATGGGAGGAAATTATTTAAATACATATTAAACAAAACTAATTTGGCAATTGTAAAGGTACTGTATTTGGCAAGTAGGTTAGGAAGTTCAGTCATTTGTTTCATTGGGGTGTCAAGTTATGTTAGCAAATGTATGTTATAATTTACAGCTTCTCTTCTATGGAACCTAGAGCCAGAGGCGTAGCTTGAAGCTTGTGGGCCCTGATGCAAAAGTTGACCTGGTCGCCCCCACTACCCCCCACCACTTCCACCATGCGTGCAACCTAAATCTGGGAGGGCAAAGCCATGTGACACAAAATCTGTAGCCTGCAGCCCTTCAGGGGAGCCTCAGGTGATGTTAAGGGATTTGTTTTAGCAATTTTTGACGGTTTCTTTGTCAGTGTTGGCAGGTGTTGGGGGGAGGTCACCTCCCAGAGGTGTGTATCTTTTCCCCAGTTGTTTGGGAAGTGGGTTAAGCAGACATCTCTGGGTGGGGGGTACAAAGAATCCCAGCTGGAGACTAGGAGACACTGAGTATTGTATTACCTCACCAGTAACATCCGTCCCATCGTGGCAACAGTACGGCACTCTTCTCTTCCTAACTCGCTGAGCTCGGTTACCATTCCATGTTGCCAGCACACAGCACAGACAATTCCCCATCCTGGGCTGTTCTCACCCCATGCTTCTTTCCATTCAGAAAAATGGCTCACAGCTTCTCTCCAGCCAATGAGAACAGAGGGGTGTTTTCAATTTATTTGTATTGGTTCTGTTTTTTTTTTCAAGTACAAAAAATTTACACTTAAACAAGATTCTATCACATTATGGGCCAGATTCTGGTAGATCGGTGCATCTTTGTGCCAGCGTAGCGCATCTCATATGCGCTACGCCGACATAACTCTGAGAGGCAAGAGCAGTATTCACAAAGCACTCGCTCTCTACGTTGCGCCAGCGTAACATAAATTGGCCGGCGTAAGCCCGCCTAATTCAAAGTAGGAAGGTAGTGGGCGTGATACATTTAAATTAACCAAGCAAATGAAGGGCCCAACGAACAGCTCATGCACCGTCCCGTGGGTGCTTTCCAGTGCGCATGCTCGCAATCACGTTGGATCGAACGCCTAAGATACGTCGAATCACTGAACGTAACCTACGCCCAGCCCTATTCACGTAGTACTACTTAAACTACTACTTAAAGTACTACTTAAACGACGTAAAATAAGACGGCTGTTCCGTCGTCCATACCTTTGCATGGGATGCTCCTCCTATAGGAGGAATAACTTTACACCGGCTGTAAGCCTTACATAAACAGCGTATACTACTGCAACGGACGCAAGTACGTTCGTGAATCGGCGTATCTCGGTTATTTGCATATTTGACGTGTAAATCAATGGAAGTGCCTCTTCTTGTATCTATTTTACTACTCCTAATTCATATATTAGTGTGTGTATGAGATATATATAAAACATTTTGGCAAATTGTGCATTTCCATTCATTTCTGTGGGAATAAAAAAAGCGCAAATCTGCACAATTTGAGCTACAAACAAAGCTCCAGAACTTTTGAGCTTCAGGCGACTTGGAGTGGAGATGTGAAACATCTCTATAAAGAATTATTTTTTTATTTTTTTATTTATTTTCCTCCTCCAGCCCTCCAGCTGTTGTAGAACTACACATCCCATGAGGCTTTGTAAAACTCTGACATTCACAGGCATGATGGGAATTGTAGTTCCTGAACAACTGGAGGGCCATAGTTTGAAGACCCCTGATCTAGGAGGATCAGAGGGTAGTTGAATTTATGTGGACAGCAGAGTCCATTACACCCCTTGCGGCCAGCGTAAATATGCGCCCAGGCTCCGACGGCGTAGGAGACTTACGTTGGTCGGATGAAGCCACATTTCAGGCGTATCTTGCACTGAGACTCAGGCGCATTGATACTACGGTGCATCTGTGCACTTACGCGGCGTATCTACACATACGTCGGTGTAAGTGTTACCTGAATCTGGCCCTATGTATCTATTCCTATTCATTGTTCAATGTACAGAATCTGATTAATATCTAAAAACCCCATTATCAAAAATGTCTCACATTATGTACCTCCATGTATTCTACTATCTTCCATTCTCATTCATCCTTTCATGCATTCATCCAACATCAACCTGGCACACACAAAAAAAAAACCCACACCATAACTCCTCTGATTCTCCCGTTCCATGTATTCATATTATATTCCCTTTACACTGATCCTTCAAGTTCTTCCTACTTTTCCATTTATAGGTATTCTTTCATTCTATTTGAAAGCCGGAATTCATCCCATTTTTGCCATATTTCTGGCATTTGACTATTTATGTTTCTGTGGAAGGCAAAGTGGAAGCCAAGTATTGGAGCATGGTTATGGGGCCCTAGGGCAGATCGGAGCTGGACTTTGTGGAGGATATGCTAATATGACAGGGAGGCTGCAGGGGCCCCCTGGAGCTAGGGGCGGGGTTGCGATTGTGACCCCTGCAACCCCTTATGCTACGCCCATACCTAGAGCTGTACATATCCTAAACTGAAACTATATTGAAATGTTAGTGTAACATGTTACAGATGCACCGGCCCCCACACCCCCGATCCTCCATTTTGACAGCTAGCGGGGGTTCTTCTCCGCCCACTCCCTGTCACATCATTCAATCTCAGAGTTCTGTGAATGGAAAAACTACAAGTACTTACAGCCTTGGCAGATGTTGATTTGTAGTTCTCAGTGAACTACCAGGGTACTTTTGAATGCTCTAGGTAGTTCATTGAGTCTTCCTGGCAGTGTGTAACTGCCTGCACATACGAGGTATAAGAAGACAGGTTACACAGACTGTCTGCAAGAGCCCTGCATGGCACTTTGCAGGCTTATAGCAAAAAAAAAAAAAAAAAATTTACCTGCAAAAAAATGTGCATTTAATTTTTTATTTTTTTTTATAAATGTGAACTTATCCTTTAAACTACTTAGCTTGCTGTGAGGAGATAATTGTGCTCCAGTATTCTTCCAGCAAAATGTACTTATATAAAAGCCTGGGACTTTAGTCAAATGATCTTAAGTACCGTAACATGATCAAAGATCCAAATGACCGATTCTGGCTTTTCACTTTAATTTTCCATTAAATTCTCCTTTTTTCTATAGAAATGAGAACATAAATTCTGGTTGTCAATTATTCCCCTCAGCTTATTTCCAACAACTATTCAAATCATTTCTTGTAGTAATTTTTTCTTTTCCTTTGCTTGGTTACTTTGGAGTTTTCTATACAACAGCATCTATTCTACCTTGCTGTTTTCTCCTCTCACATATCTGAGTCAAGATTGGATTTTGTGCAAACAAATTCAGTTTTACAGAATAATTCTGCAATTTGAATTTCTTTTACATTATCATCCTGAAAAAAGCAATTGAGGTGATGTGAGAGGCACCCTGATACAACTTAGCTCAGGAGAAACAAAGAGAATAGACCAATTACTTAGCCGAAGTCATCTGGAAATACAACGTTATAGTACATTCACTGACAGGCAATGTCACATTACCATGTTATATTTGGGCTGTACTTTTTTTTTTTGGGGGGGGGGGGTGATGGAACAAAAGAACATGTACACTCTTCAACTTTTTGGATTCAGGAGTTTAAATGATGCCTGTCTGAAGTGCAACAGTTTGTTAAAGACTGGTCATAAGTGGCCTAAGGATAGCTGTAGGCATCAAACTTTGACCTTCAATCTGGCTGACATAATGGCTCACATGGGAAGAGATCCTCGCAGTTGTCTTATAACAATCCGCTTGCCAGAACAAAAACGTTATGGGCATGTAATCAAATAACGTGCAGGTCAATGGCAATCGCACTTCCAACAGAGTGTACAGGTGAAAACGGTTATCCGCCTCTGAAGATATCCCCTTAGGATGAAACGTGTAAGGCTGACCGACACAAGTACGCTATGAGCCGTGGATTTTTATATTCTTTGATGCCTTTTTTGCCTGTCTGTTTGTAAGTACCACACAATAAATTGCTTATTGGTTTTATCAAATGGGCTTCACTATTGCCATTTCCTCTCTGCATTTTATGACCACATATCTGCTGATTAGGGATGAGCTTCGAGTTCAGTTCGAGTCGAACTCATGTTTGACTCGAACATTGCCTGTTCGGCGAACAACGAACAATTAGGGGTGTTCACGCCAAATTCAAAAAGCCGCGGAACACCCTGTTAAAGTCTATGGGAGAAATCTAAAGTGCTAATTTTAAAGGCTAATATGCAATTTATTGTCCTAAAAAGTATTTGGGGACCTGGGTCCTGTCCCAGGGGACATGTATCAATGCAAAAAAAAGTTTTAAAAATGGCCGTTTTTTCAGGAGCAGTGAATTTAATAATGCTAAAAGTGAAACGATAAAAGTGAAATATTACTTTAAATTTCGTACCTAGGGGGGGTGTAAAGTTAGCATGTAAAATAGCGCATGTTTCCAGTACATAGAACTGTCTCTGCACAAAGTGTCATTTCTGAAAGGAAAAAAAGTCTTTTAAAACCGGACTTGCGGCTATAATGAATTGTCGGCTCTGGCAATTCAGAGCGAATTCATTCATAAAAAAAAAAAATAGCGTGGGGGTCCCCCCAAATTCCATTACCAGGCCCTTCAGGTCTGGAATGGATATTAAGGGGAACCCCGCCGTCAATTTAAAAAAATGACGTGGGGTTCCCCCTAAATATCCATCCCATTCCGATTGGACCGCAGCACATCACTGAGACACAACACCAAGGTAAAGGGATTATAAATTCATGCAATATTATCGTTTGCAAAAATGCACACAAATATGTTTGCTCTTATTACATTTCTTTACACACTGCTCTCTTAGTCTAAGGGCTTTTTGTAAAACCTTAAAAGTGTACCTCTCATTACCTAAGCTATAACCATGAGATGCCTAATTATTATGTGTTCCCTTTCAGCTACATAAATTCTCTGAAGAAGACCTCTAAAGGTCGAAACGTTCGTTAGACTGTTTATACTACAATGCACATTTTTGACTGTATAAACATTATTTGTGTACCATTTTTTATACATTTATGTAAACGCTGTTTGTGTACCTGTTGCAACTCATGCTCTATCCAACTTTGCTATCCAATTTTGTCCACTTTTGTTCGATTTTAACATATGAATAAATATAATTTTTTACTACATGGTATCACTTCTCCGTTTCTGAGCTGCGCAATAACCCCATTTGGGAAAATTTCCTTTATCATTCTTATCGGGGTGAGCAGCCGCATTCTCTCCACCATAGTGTTTTGTCTCTTTTATAAATATCCATTCCAAACCCTTCAGGTCTGGTGTGGATTTTAAGGGGAACTCCACCCCAAATTTTTTAAAAAAATGGCATAGAGTTCCCCCAAAAATTCACACCAGACCCCTTATCCGAGCACGTTAACCTTGCCGGCCGCAGAAAAGAGGGGGGGCTAGAGTACGGCCCCCCTCTCCTGAATCGTACCAGGCCACATGCCCTCAACATGGGGAGGATGTCCCCATGTTGATGGGGACAAAGGCCTCATCCCCACAACCCTTGCCCGGTGGTTGTGGGGGTCTGCGGGCGAGGGGCTTATCAGAATCTGGAAGACCCCTTTAACAAAGGGGTCCTCCAGATCCTGCCCCCCTCTATGTGAATTGGTAATGGGGTACATTGTACCCCTACCATTTCACGAAGGAAGTGTAAATAGTTGGAAAAAACACACACACACCGTAGAAAAAGGTTATTTATTAATAAAAAAAAAATAAAAAAAATCCAGCGGTGGTAATCCACTCTCGGTCCCGGCTTCCTGCTCCAATGTTGTCTGTATCCAGCGACGGGTGCGGGTGGTCCAGCGATGAGAAGATCCATCCATCCAGAGCGCAGCCCTTGCTGGGCTTCCCCAGTGACGTAGCAGAGGGTGCATCAGAGGGTGCGGGGTCACGTGATGGGTGGCCTGCCTCCCCTTTATAAGAAATGTCACAGCTTCACCCGCGTCATTCGCTGGACTGTGTCCAGCGGAGAGAGGAGGTCGGTGATGCTGCGCTCTGGATGGATGGATCTTCTCATCGCTGGACCGGAGATCACCCGCACCCATCGCTGGATACAGACAACGTTGGAGCAGGAAGCCGGGACCGAGAGTGGATTACCACCGCTGGATTTTTTTAATTTTTTTTTTATTAATAAAGGACTTTTTTCTATGGTGTGTGTCTGTTTTTTCCAACTATTTACACTTCCTTTGTGAAATGGTAGGTGTACAATGTACCCCATTACCAATTCACATAGGGGGGCCAGAATCTGGGGGTCCCCTTTGTTAAAGAGGTCTTCCAGATTGTGATAAGCCCCCCACCCGCAGACCCCCACAACCACCGGGCAAGGGTTGTGGGGATGAGACCCTTGTCCCCATCACCATGGGGACATCCTCCCCATGTTGAGGGCATGTGGCCTGGTATGGTTCAGGAGAGAGGGGGGGGCGCACTCTGTCCCCCCTCTTTTCTGCGGCTGGCCAGGTTAACGTGCTCGGATAACGGGTCTGGTGTGAATTTTTAGTGGAACTTTACGCCATTTTTAAAAAAAAATTGGGGTGGAGTTCCCCTTAAAGGGTCACTAAAGGATTTTTTTTTTTGCTGAAATGACTGTTTACAGGGTATAGAGACATAAAAGTTAACTGATTCCTTTTAAAAATGATTACAAATAGATAGAAAATCAATCATATAATGTGCCTGTAGGTTAGTTTCACTTTTAAACTGTTTTCATGTTCCTGTGAACTAGAGAGACACACAGAACAAAAACAAACAAATGCAGGGCAGTGTTTTGTTTTTAAAATGAATCTGATTGGTTCTGTTAAGTTTTAGACACACAGTAATGACAGCTTAGACCTACAGTGAAAAGCTCCCAGTACGACGATTATAAGGAAAAAGACAATCAGGAAGTGTGGAGATCACAGCAGAATTACAGCCACTTCAAAGCAAAAACGAACAATAAGGACATGAAACCAGTACTGCAGTAAGGTAAAGGAAGCTATTTATCTAAAAAAAAATCCTTTAGTGATCCTTTAATATCCATTCCAGATCTGAATGGCCTGGTAATGGAATTTGGAGAAATGACACTTTGTGCAGGGACAGTTCTATGTACTGGAAACATGCGCTATTTCACATGCTAACTTTACACCCCCCCCCTTAAGTTCGAAATTTAAAGTAATATTTCACTTTTATTGTTTCACTTTTAGCATTATTAAATTCACTGCTCCCGAAAAAACTTCAGTTTTTAAAACTTTTTTTTGCATTGATACATGTCCCCTGGGACAGGACCCAGGTCCCCAAACACTTTTTAGGACAACAACTTGCATATTAGCCTTTAAAATTAGCACTTTAGATTTCAAATGTTCGAGTCCAATAGACTTTAACAGGGTTCTAAAGTTCACCCGAACATTTGGTGTGTTCGCAAGTTCTGGTGCGAACCAGGCGGGTGTTCGGCTCATCCCTGCTGCTGATGAACGCAATGTATGCTTTTGGACATTTCAAGATGTTATTTCATCATTGATGCTGCCTGCGGATAACCGTTTTCACCTGTACACTCTGTTGGAAGTGCGATTGCCATTGACCTGCACATTATTTGATTACATGCCCATAACGTTTTTGTTCTGGTAAGCGGATTTTTTACACGGTGGTGTGGTGTTTTTTTTTTCCATATCTACACACTGAAACTTCGGTGGAGGTTCTATTCCTTCAACTTCATTGATGAACATATAATTTGTGGACTTTATACACATATTGGGCTAGATTCACGTAGACTTTACGTCGGCGTATCTATTGATACGCCGCGTACGTTGAAAGATGTGCCGTCGTATCTATGCTTGCTATTCACGGAGCTAGATACGCCTGAATTTCTGCTTCATTCGACCGACGTAAGTGTTAGTACGCCGTCGTATCTAGGGTGCATATTTACGCTGGCCGCTAGGGGCGCTTCCATAGATTTACGCGTAGAATATGTAAATAAGCTAGATACGCCGATTCACGAACGTACTTGCACCCGCTACGCTGTTTACGTAAGGCTTACGTCCGGCGTAAAGTTATCCCTGCTATATGAGGTGCTGCCAATGTTAAGGTATGGACGTCGGAACAGCCGTCAAATTTTACGTCGTTTACGTAAGTGGTACGTGAATGGGGCTGTGCGTAGGTTACGTTCACGTCGAAAGCACTGCGCCAATGTTTCTTAGGGAGTATATGCGACGTGATTCTGAGCATGCGCGCGCATTCGCCGTACGAACGACCATTCATTTACATGGGGTCACGGCAAATTTAAATGAGGCATGCCCCTTACCTGCCTATTTTGAATTAAGCGGCCTTACGCCGGCCTATTTACACTACGTCGGTGCAACGTATGGCGCGGGATCTTTCAGAATACGGTTCTGGGCTCACTGTTTTACGTCGGCGTAGCGCATGTGAGATGCACTACGCCGACCAAAAGGTACGCCGATGTACCTGAATCTAGCCCATTGTTTATTTGGACTAATTTTCTATTTTCATTTATTTTGAGCGCTGCACTATTAGATTATATTGTTTTTGTTTGCTGATCTACAAACTGTGCTAGCCGCTTTCTATTTACTTTTAAGTTAGCACAGATATTTGTTCCCCCTTTTTTCGTCTTATAACAGTCCATTTGAGAAATGAAAAAAATGCAGCACCTACAACCATTATGACCCACAGAGTTGCCCATAAGGGGGTTATTTTTCAAATAACCATTTCAGGTTTATGAGCCACAAACAGCTCTGCCACAATGGAACTGGACTTTAGACCCTGAGGTGCTCCCTGAGATCTAACTCAGGAAGCCCCTGCAACTTTCCAGGGCAGCAAGTAAGGGGGTGTTGTGGAGTACCCCCTTACTCACCATTGTCAAATGCAGGTCCCTTTAACCCTGTTTCCCAACTCCCTTTGTTCATGGACATGCTCAGGGAAGATAGGTTCTTTAGCTTTCCTCCCTCAGGACCTCAGAGGGGCCACAACTAATGAGAAATTGGTAGCTGGGCAAGTTATCTGCAGCCATGTGAGTGGCCCTCCACTGTCAGAACAGGTGTGTTGGCAGCCAGGCGGGGGCCTTAATAGCATGCTGCTTCTCTGGAAGACCTAGCTACTGTGGCTATCCTCTCCGCAACTGATACCAGAATATTCTAGTTCCAGTGGTGTGGCCCTTTATCTTTAGATCCCTCTAGCTGTTCACATTTTTTAAGAGAGATATCCTAGACTTTTGTGAGAGGGAAGCTGGTTATGGGTATAAATGCAAATAGATGTTTGTGTTTTGAACTGTTTTACTGAAAAAGTGATTTTCAGTTAGGCCTCGTACACACGATAGGATAGCCAGAGAACAACGGTCTGAACGACCGTTTTCATCAGTCCAAACCGATCGTGTGTAGGCCCCATATGTTATTTAACCTTAGGTTAAAAAAATGAGAACTTGCTTTAAAATTTAACCTATGGACTGGTAACCGATTAAAAAAAAAACGGTTAAAAACCCGCGCATGCTCAGAATCAAGTCGACGCATGCTTGGAAGGATTGAACTTCGTTTTTTCAGCACGTCGTTGTGTTTTACATCACCGCGTTCTGACACGATCGTTTTTTTAACTGATGGTGTGTACGCACGACGGACCATCAGTCAGCTTCATAGGTTAACCTAGGGCAACGGTCCTTCAGACGAGGCTTTAGACTCTTTGTTGTATTATTGTCTTATAGAGACTATGCTATGCAGCCACATGTTACACTGAATGAGCTATACAGACATTAATGTGAAGTGTCCATGTTTATGTAGCTTTCATGTTTTGTTTTATTCTGCAGTTTATTCATGGTCTTTGCCATCCTCAATCTGTCTTGCATTGTTGCTATAACATTGCAGTTGTGTAGTAATCTAGTAATCTAGTAATCTGCAAGTTACCGCTACACCCCATTTGATCATTTGACTGATTATTTAATCTGCTGACTATTCCTCAAAAGAGTCTAAATTCCAAAACATGTTAACATAAAAGCTGTAAGTTAATGTATCCAAGCTTTAGCCATAATCTACCCACTGTGTCTGACTACTTTATAACATTGTGATTCTTTAGAAACCTGCCAAAAATCTATTGAATACAGATCAGAACTGTGAAATGCTAAGTAAATCACTGAATCATCGAAAGTTGGTCATACATATATCAATGTTTGGCCAGTTTAAAAAGAAGTGGCAGTTCCTGCTTGAACTGAATACAGAGGTGCACCCATCTAGGAAAGGTGCCTGGAGGCACATGCCTACAGCGCCTATTGGGAAATCCTGCCCTGGTCGCCTGGTTCTCTACACACTAAGAAGGCATGACAAAGCCACAGCAAGATCAAGACCATATTAACTGTGTTTTTTGATTGGGAAGGTGTTGTCCAGTGAGAGATGCAATATGATGAAAAGGGTGCAGCTATGGGCAACTGGTGATCATCAGCTTCATTGAGACACGGTGCCCACCCATGCATCACATCTTGTGCAGAATATTGTGTACATGTACAATGTTTCTTGCATATTCTTCAATAAATGTCTCTTTTTTCATATTACATGGGTGCATATTTTCTTGACAGACCTTGTAAATATTGATTTGGCTAGAGTAGGATGTGTTTAACTGCAGTTATTTTTTATTTTTTTTGCTTTGCAGTAAAAGGAATCCTCTACAAAGAGGAATCCCCTGCTTAGACATTTATTCCTGGTCACATAAAGGGATACATCTACCCAGTGAGAACACAGATGGGAATAAAACTGTAACCTATTCTATCCAACAGTTTAAAGAAAAAGTTTTGGCTATACAAACACTTTAACAACTTGAAATCCGGAAGGTTTAACCCCCTTCATGGCAAAGGCATTTTTTGCTATTCAACACTGTGCTTACTTTAACTAGCAATCATGCAACGCTGTACGCAAATAAAATTCCAATCATCTTTTTTACACAAATAGAGTTTTTTTTGGTGGGATTCCATCACTACTTAGTTTTTTTTCCTATATAAATGAAAAGACGGTTGAAAAAAAAACGATATTTATTCCTTTCTATTACAAATCATATCCAATAGAAAAATCTAAATATCAAATTTCTTCACAAACTTTAGACCAAAATGTATTCTTCTACATGTATTCGGGAAAAAAATCCCAAAGAGTATATTACATGTAATTGGTTTGTGTGAAAGTTATAGTATCTACAAACTATGGTGTTTATACTGTAATTTACATAGCTATAGATGCTATACTGCAATGGCAGTGATCAGCGACTTATATTGTGATTGTGATAGAGTGGCAGGCATTCTGGCACTAACAGACACTGGCTGGGAGGGTCACTAACTGAAACTGACATCGTTAGTGGCACTAATACAGTGATAATACTGTACGCTGACACTGTACTAAAGACGCTGGCTGGGAAGGGGTTAACATCTAAGGGCAATCAAGAGGTAAACTGTGTGACTAACAAATCTAATCTGTGTTACAGGTGCTGCTTTTACTTACTTGCTTAACCACTTAAGGACCGCCTCATGTACATATACGTCAGCAGAATGGCACAGGCAGGCACATCAACGTATATATACGTCCTCTGCTTGACGTGGGTCGGGGGTCCGATCGGGACCCCCCCGGTACATGCGGCGGTCCCCGTGGCTTCAGGAGCGATCCGGGACGATGGCGCGGCTATTCGTTTATAGCCGCTCCGTCGCGATCGCTCCCTGGAGCTGAAGAACGGGGAGAGCCGTATGTAAACACGGCTTCCCTGTGCTTCACTGTGTCGGCGCATCGATCGCGTCATCACCTTTATAGGGAAGACACGATCGATGACGTCATTCCTACAGCCACACCCCCCTACACTAGTAAACACATACACAGTGATCCCTAAATGTTACAGCGCCCCCTGTGTTTAACTCCCAAACTGCAACTGTCATTTTCACAATAAAGAATGCAATTTAAATGCATTTTTTGCTGTGAAAATGACAATTGTCCCAAAAATGTGTCAAAATTGTCCGAAGTGTCCGCCATAATGTCGCAGTCACGAAAAAAATCGCTGATCGCCGCCATTAGTAGTAAAAAAAAAAAATGCAAAAAAACTATCCCCTATTTTGTAAACACTATAAATTTTGCGCAAACCGATAAACGATTATTGCGATTTTTTTTACCAAAAATAGGTAGAAGAATACGTATCGGCCTAACCTGAGGGAAAAAAAATGTTATATATGTTTTTGGGGGATATTTATTATAGCAAAAAGTAAAAAATATTGAATTTTTTTCAAAATTGTCGCTCTATTTTTGTTTATAGCACAAAAAATAAAAACCGCAGAGGTGATCAAATACCACCAAAAGAAAGCTCTATTTGTGGGGAAAAAAAGACGCCAATTTTGTTTGGGAGCCACGTCGCACGACCGCGCAATTGTCTGTCAAAGCGACGCAGTCCCGAACTGTAAAAACCCCTTGGGTCTTTAGGCAGCATTTTGGTCCGGGGCTTAAGTGGTTAATTATTTGGCTGTTTCTTCTCCCTGCTTTTTAGGGAGAAGAAACAGCCAGATGACTGTTCTCTGTACACAGAGTTCATGTGTGTTTGAACACAGCTGATCAGCAGGTTTCAGCGGAAATTATTGGCTGATATCTGCTGCCAAACTTGTGCTGTGTTCAATCACAGCACAGGTTGGTAGGGGACACGCACATGTGTGCCCCAAACCCGAAAGCAAGCCGGAAGATTGATAAGCCTGCACCTGCCACCCGATTTCAGTACATTTACTGTGAGCGGTCAGCGGGAGGTTAATAATATTCTGTGGATACCAGAACTGTGGCATATGTATGTGTTGCCTATATATACAGTATTTAAAGCAAGTAGAAATGAGAGGAAACTGCTCGCACACCGCAGTTGTAATCCAATAAAACATCCTTTATTCTTTAAACATGGGACAATAGCGTAGGATAGGTTACAGTTGACATGATTCACACATAGGAGTGCTTAGTCAAAACACATATGATTAAGCACTCCTATATGTAAAACATGTCAACTGTAACCTAACCTGCGCTATTGTCCCATGTTTAAAGAATAAAGGATGTTTTATTGGTTTAAAACTGTGGTGTGAAACCTGTTTCCTTTCATTACTATGTTACTGCGGTAGTGAGTCGGGACCAGCACCCGTGAGTAATCCCTTACATACCACACATGAGCGGTATCCTGTTTTTTAGTTCATATAGCAAGTAGGCCAAGGTTCTATTTAACTTTGCCTCTTGAAGCACCTCCTAATGTCAGCACAGAGTAGCCACACCTACTGTTTGCCATGGCATTTAATCAGTCCATGTACTTCTCTCCACCATGCACAAAGGTGTCTCATGTCTTATTTAGTCCCAGCAAAAATCCTGCATTTGACCCTTTCCAGTAGCCAGTCTATCACATTGCCTCCTGTTTCTCAACTTGTGCTACTACTCACATTTAACAGGTATGAATATTTGCATTTGTCTACTTTAATCTAGTCGATCCTAATATATCTAGTAAACATCTGTCCAATATACACTTCACATTATTTGCTAGATAAATTAGTCTAACAGATTGTAAGTTAGTGGCTCCAGACCTATCATATTACCGGTAGTAAATTTACTATAACTAAGCTTACCAGGAATCTGCTAGAAAAACATACAAGCGATAAATATTTGAAGTTATAAATCTTGGAACATTTTGATACACCCCCCTGCATTATTAAATGGGTTGTAAAGGTTTGTTTTTTATTTTCTAACTAGGTTCCTTTAAGCTAGTGCATTGTTGGTTCACTTAGCTTTTCCTTCAATTTCCCTTCTAATTTTTTTTTCTTTGTCTGAATTTCTCACTTCCGGTTTCTCCTCAGTAAGCATGCCCCCTTCATCTGGCTGGGGGTAAGTCAGCCAGAACAGCTTACTGAGGAGGAACAGGAAGTGAGAAATCCAGACAAAGAAAACAAAGAAAAAAAACATTTAGAAGGAAAAATACAAAGAAAAGTTAAGTGAACCAACAATGCACTTTGTTAAAGGAACCTATTTAGAAAATAAAAAAACAAACCTTTACAACCCCTTTAAGTTTTGTTCCAATAAAAAAAGCCAATGAAATGATGCAACCTAATTTTCTTCGAAAAGGTTCAAATAATATACCTTCTCTGGAAGAACTTAAATGATTAGCTTTTTGCTCAGGCTGCTGCAGTCAACTGCAATTATTTATTAAATAAATATATTGGCTTTTTGGCACAATTAATTGGCATTTGGGAAATCACAGCTAGAAGGAAGAATTTTAAGTTGTTGCAGTCAATTCTCCTATGTAAAAAAAATGAGTTTGGCTAAGCAATATAATAAAATGTATATAAAGTAATTTGTATTTATAATCTGCTAAGCAGTATTTAAAGTTGTTAATGTTTATTATAAATAGGAAATTATTATTTGTGTTTCTCTGTGGTATGTTTGAGGAGATTGCCTTAATAACCGAAAGTATATCTAAAGCTAAAAGTTTTTTTTTTTTGGTTAGGAAACTTTTTTTTCTGGATAGGATAGGAACAGTTTAAAACCCTTATGCCACGTACACACGATAATTTTTCGGCTTGTAAATAAATACGTTTTTCAGCCTCTTGAAAAAAAACGTATTATTTCCAACTTCATCATTAAAACAACGTTGCCCACACACGATCGTTTAAAAAAAATGCTCTAGCAAAGCGCGGTGACGTACAACGCGTACGACGGCACTATAAAGGGGAAGTTCCATTCGGATGGCGCCACCCTTTGGGCTGCTTTAGCTGATTTTGTGTTAGTAAAAGACGATTTG
This sequence comes from Rana temporaria, assembly GCF_905171775.1. Classification (NCBI taxonomy): domain Eukaryota; kingdom Metazoa; phylum Chordata; class Amphibia; order Anura; family Ranidae; genus Rana; species Rana temporaria. The sequence continues at coordinate 481,832,917 of NC_053489.1, forward strand.
TGCTTTTCTGTCTGTTACAGCGTGATGAATGTGCTTACTCCATTACGAACGGTAGTTTTACCAGAACGTCCCATAACTTGCTTCTGAGCATGCGCAAATTTTTAATGTCGTTTAAGCCCACACACGATCATTTTTTTCAACCCGAAAAACGACAGAGTTTAAAACGTTGTTTAAAAATGCAGCATGTTGGAAAAAAAAAATTGTCGTTCTTCAGAACACGAAAAATTATGTGAAGCCCACACACGATCATTTTAAATGACATTTTAAAAAAAAAAAATTTACATGCCGAAAAATGATCGTGTGTACGCGGAATTAGTGCTGACTACGGGCCAGATTCACAAAAGAGATACGACGGCGTATCTCCTGATACGCCGTCGTATCTCTGAAATCTGCCCGTCGTAACTATGCGCCTGATTCATAGAATCAGGTTACGCATAGTTCTCACAAAGATCCGACAGGTGTAATTGACTTACACCGTCGGATCTTTGGCTGCAATTCTAGGCCGGCCGCTAGGTGGCGATTCCATTGCGTCCGTGAATGGCGCTGGACGCCATTTACGTTAACGTCTAAACCAATGACGTCCTTGCGACGTCATTTAGCGCAATGCATGTCGGGTCATGCGCAGTACATCCGGTGCGGGAACGCGCCTAATTTAAATGGTGCCTGCCCCATTTGAATTAGGCGGGCTTGCGCCAGGCGGATTTACGCTACGCCGCCGCAAGTTTACAGGCAAGTGCTTTGTGAATCAGGCACTTACGCTGTAAACTTGCGGCGGTGTAACGTAAATGGGATACGTTACACGCCGATTCTATGTGAATCTGGCCCTATGTCTCTGCTTCACTTTCTCTATATTTAAACACTGTCACTAGGACTGAAACTCAATCAAAAGTCGAAAAGTTTAAGCTGTCACAACAACAGGAATAGGGGGAAATTCTTCCAATAGGGACACTTTTAACCACAGATTTTTCCAAACAAAATTGATGTCCTTTTCTTCCAACAAATAGAGCTTTCTTTTGGTGGTATTTGATCACCTCTACGGTTTTAAAATTTTGGGGCTATAAACAAAAAAAAGCGACAATTTTGAAAAATATATATATATATATTTTTTACTTTTTGCTATAATAAATATCCCCCATTTAAAAAAAATAAAAAATGTCTTTATCGGTGTAGGCCAATATGTATTCTTCTACATATTTTTGGTAAAAAAAATAAGCGTATATTGATTGGTTTGTGCAAAAGTTATAGGCCCAGATTCACAAAGCACTAACGCCGAAGTATAACAAGTTACGCCGACGTAAGTGCAAATGTGCGCCGTTGTATCTGTGCGCAAGACCCACAAACAGAGATGCGCCTAAAACCAGGCTACACCCGCCGAGTGGACGCACATTTAGGCTGGGAGCATGGTGCCGCTCCCATTGATTAGTCATTCAAATATGTAAATGAGGGAAATACGGCGATTCACGAACCTGCGTGCGCCTGACGCAGGCTACGAGAGGTGCGCATAAGTTGTACGTCCGGCGTAAAGTTAAGCCCCATAAAGGAGGTGTAACCCAGCAGCAAACATGCAAAGGTCTGCACCAGGGAACACAAGCCGGCGTATTTTACGTTGGACATGTGTCTGGCTGGGCGTAGGTTACGTTCATGGCGTACGCATTGCTCCGGCGTATCTTAGGCTGTTGTTCTGACGTGGTTGTGAGCATGCGCAGGGGGATGCGCCCACGTCACAGCGCATGCGCAGTTCGGTAAACGTACTTGTCTGGCGCTCGGACCATCATTTGCATGGGGTCACACCTCATTTGCATGGGTTTGCATGGGTCAAGCCCACTTCCACCTACGCCGGCCTGCGCCTTTGAAACCTACGCCACGCCGACGCAGCATTGGGAGCACTGGCTTCCTGAATTCCATGCTTGCCTCTCACGCATCGAGTCCCCCCACCATGCAGCGTGGCTCGTATGCTATGGCTCTTAAAGGAGCCAATGTACACCTACGGCGATTTGCGGGAAAGAGACGACCTGCCGCAGTATGACGATGGCTGCTCGGCAAGTGGTTAAAGGTATTTCAAGCCACAATGGATGCCAATCAGTGCCCAAAATGGATGCCAATCAGTGCCCACAAAGGGCATCACTGATTGGCAGGCATTATTGTTTGGCACTGATTGGCATCCATCAGTACAATACATTACAGTACATCAGTGCCACCTATCAGTGCCCATCCTTGCCCATCCGTGCCACCTATCAGTGCCCATATGTGCCACCTATCAGTGCCCACCCATGCCGCCTATCAGTGCCCATCCATGTCGCCTATCCATGCTGCCAATCTGTGCCCTGAATGCATTAAATAGTCTGTTGACTACAAGAAGTTTCCACCCTAAGTATTTGATTGAAGGGATACCAGGGGACCAATAATTAGGGGCTAGTTAGTTGGAAGAATTGTTCCTCAGTTGAGAATTTTGCCATAGAGCCAACTAGACTGAGAGGTTTAAACAAAGAGCTTACAGTAACAGCATATAAATGAGCAAGGAATAGCCCTAGGGAGGGGCTGATCTTGAAGAAACCTGTATGTACTAGTAACTAGTTGAAACAAGATTTAATTTTCAATACAATTGTGCACTTAAGGTATAAAATATTGTGCAAGCATTGGAATTTTTACATTTAAATGCCAAGGAGGACAATATACAAGTGTAGCACTACCCCTGAAGAAGCTGCTGATTTGATTTGGGTCTACGCTCTGGCTATCAACCCCTGAAACTGGCTCGAAACCTCCCTTGGCACAATTGTTATCAGTAAGAATTGTGGACCCCAATGGTTGTTGGGGAACACAATATTTTATCACAACACAATAAAAATATTTAAACAAATTGTTACCTGGTGTTGTACTGTTCCCCCAGTATGACAGATAGACTGCACACAGATTTAACTTAACCAATGGAATTTTACTGGGTAAGCATAAAAGCAAAGGGACACATGTAAGACAACAATGGACTACTTACAGGGCCCTGTAAGAGTCGGAAATATTAGTAACAATTAAATGAAAGTTAGATTATAAATATAAGGACCTGGGTAAGTGCACAGCAAAGAGATTCCTTCAGCAAGGTGTTCACTCTGAAGCACCTCTCAGCCAGGCCTCACCCAGTTCTCTCTGATAACAATGCTGTTCAGCTGAATATAACCAATTGCTTATATAAAGAGTAAATAAATAGATATTAACAGTCTACTTTACCTATATGGCAGTCTTTAAATACTATTCTCCACTAAGGTGTTTTAGTTGCATGCATTGGTGCACTAATTAATTCATTAGTTAATTTATAATTAGTTAATTTATAATTAGTTAATTTGTAATCCAAAACGGGAACAAACAACTGATGAGTAGAGTTGAGCGAACCCGAACTGTAAAGTTCGGGTTCGGTACGGACTTTGGGTTTTTCCCGAACCCGAATAATTGGAAAAAGTTCGAGTCCGGGATCGGAGTTCAGGAAAAAAATGCGCGGAGGTCCCCACAAATTCAATAACCAGACCCTTTAGGTCTGGTATGGATATTAAGGGGAACCCCGCCATCAATTGAAAAAAAAAATGACGTGCGGTTCCCCCTAAATATCCATAACCAGACCCTTCAGGTCTGGTATGGATATTAAGGGGAACCCCGCCATCAATTTAAATTAAAATGACGTGCGGTTCCCCCTAAATATCCATAACCAGACCCGTTATCCGAGCACGTTGACCTGGCCGGCCGCAGAAAAGAGGGGGGGACAGAGTGCGGCCCCCCCCTCTCCTGAACCACACCAGGCCACATGCCCTCAACATGGGGAGGATGTCCCCATGTTGATGGGGACAAGGGTCTCATCCCCACAACCCTTGCCCGGTGGTTGTGGGGGTCTGCGGGCGGGGGGCTTATCAGAATCTGGAAGACCCCTTTAACAAAGGGGACCCCCAGATCCTGACCCCCCCTGTGTGAAGTGTAAAGTCTTGTAAAAAAAAACACACACACACACCGTAGAATAAAGTCCGGGAACACATTTACATATTTTATGGGAGTGCCCTGTTACAAAAAACTACTGGAAAAAAAAATATTCCTCATGATTTCAGCAGTTTTCAAGAAATCCATTACTCCTGATCCGACTACCGCACTCCTAAATTTAAAACCGGATTGTATTTCCTATGCTCAATTTAAACTGTTCCTACAAATCACCACAGCCGCAAAGCAAACCATCTCCAAAGCTTGGAAAACAGCTACGCTTCTAGTTTCTGAAACCAGAAATAGAGTACACAAAGCCATGCTCCACTCAAAATCAGAAGCCATAAACAATGATTCCATAGACATATATGAAACAATTTGGAACCCATGGGTGACCTATACTATCTCATCTAACCCAGATGATTCTCTATTGAGACCTTGGTAAGATATTGTAAGCCAGTAACATTCTGGATACAGTCCATCTATATTATTACTATCTCTATTATGTAACAATCCCGGAGCCTTTCCTCTATCCTGTACTCCCTTTCCTATCCTATTGTTTTCATCACTTTCCACTTTTTATACTCCACATTCTGTCCTTTTTCTTTCTTTTTATCTCTCACTTCTTCAAATATATAGCTCAAGCTATCTCATTATATAAAATGGTAAATGTGAATATGTAAATACGATATATAATTTTGCGCCTATTGTTTTAATATTTAACATGAATAAGATCCTTCTCCCCCCTATTTCGGCCAGTTTTTGAACCGATTCATTGCTAAAATTACAATTGCTCCATAGCTATAGTTCATATCATAATTATATCCGGTTCCATTTATATCATAATATTCTATAATATTTGATATGAGTTCAAATGCAATAGACTAACATGATTGGTTTGACTATAACCTGCTTTAATGATTCCTTTAATATTCCTCATAGGATCTACAAATATTTATTGGATTTTTCTATGTTTCAAATACTCTCTTATTACATGATACCATTTTTATTTTTCTGTAATCTTTTATTGTCAATTGTATCTACTGTTTTCTCTTTACTTTAAACCCAATAAACTAATTTAAAAAAAAAAAAAAAAAAAAAAAAAATTCAGCGGTGATAATCCACTCGTTCCCGGCTTCCTGCTCCAACGTTGTCCTGATCCAGCGACGGGTGCGGGTGATCTCCAGCAATGAGAAGATCCAGCGACGGGTGATCTCCGGTCCAGCGATGAGAAGATCCATCCATCCAGAGCGCAGCATCGCCGACCTCCTCTCACCGCTGGACACAGCCCAGCGAATGACGCGCTGAAGCTGTGACATTACTTATATAGAGTCACGTGACCCCGCACCCTCTGACGTACCCTCTGCTACGTCACTGGGTAAGCCCCGTCTTCCCTCTTCTTGGGCTTCCCCAGTGACGTAGCAGAGGGTACGTCAGAGGGTGCGGGGTCACGTGACAGGTGGCCCTGCCTCCTCTATATAAGTAATGTCACAGATTCAGCGCATCATTCGCTGGGCTGTGTCCAGCGGTGAGAGGAGGTCGGGCAATGCTGCGCTCTGGATGGATGGATCTTCTCATCGCTGGACCGGAGATCACCCGTCGCTGGATCTTCTCATCGCTGGAGATCACCCGCACCCGTCGCTGGATCAGGACAGCATTGGAGCAGGAAGCCGGGAACGAGTGGATTATCACCGCTGGAGTTTTTTTTTTTTTTTTTTATTAATAAAGGACTTTATTCTACGGTGTGTGTGTGTGTGTGTTTTTTTACAAGACTTTACACTTCCTTCTTGAAATGGTAGGGGTACAGTGTACCCCATTACCATTTCACACAGGGGGGGTCAGGATCTGGGGGTCCCCTTTGTTAAAGGGGTCTTCCAGATTCTGATAAGCCTCCCGCCCGCATACCCCCACAACCACCGCGCAAGGGTTGTGGGGATGAGACCCTTGTCCCCATCAACATGGGGACATCCTCCCCATGTTGAGGGCATGTGGCCTGGTGCGGTTCAGGAGAGGGGGGGCCGCACTCTGTCCCCCCTCTCTTTTCTGCGGTCGGCCAGGTCAACGTGCTCGGATAACGGGTCTGGTTATGGATATTTAGGGGGAACCGCACGTCATTTTTTTTTTAATTGATGGCGGGGTTCCTCTTAATATCCATACCAGACCTAAAGGGTCTGGTTATTGAATTTGCGGGAACCTCCGCGCATTTTTTTTTCTAGAAGTCCGTGTCCCATTGACTACAATGGGGTTCGGGGTTCGGGTTCCCGAACCCGAACTTTTTTTTAAAAGTTCGGGTTCGGACCCGAACCTGAACATCCAGGTGTCCGCTCAACTCTACTGATGAGATGAACCAGGTAATCAAACTGCACCGGCAAGTCTAACGATCCACCCTTCTGCAATAAAGTCAGTATGTTAGGGCAGGTGCCCATCTCACCCAACCAAGTTAGGCCTTGTGCTTCCGGATTGCTCCGCCTGCGAACTCCGATCCACGATCCTTCCGGCACCTTCAGTCTCCAGCCCCCAACAGGTCACCGTTGCACTGGAACACCATCCGACCACTTCGTCAGAGATCCTCTCTTCGTCTGATGGCGATCCACACAGGAGTGAATAGGCCTTTAAGATTTTGGCCTAGATTTCCGGAGAGACACCTCACACAGGCAACCTCCTGGGTTGAAGAGGCGGTCCAGAGAGAGGGCGCCAAACACATCCTCCTCCTTAAATTATCTCCCCCCAGCAGGCTGTGCGGAGTGCAAAGCATCCTGGGATTGCACAGTTGCTCTCTGGGTAGTGTAGTCTATAAACTAACCAGGGCAATGGAGTCTCTTTCTCCCTGTACTTCGTTTCCCAACACTCCTTGCGGTATCAGTGCAAAACTAAATAGAATGTGGCTATCTAACAATTGGCCACTGGAGGGAGTTGAGTTCCTTCTATATATGCAAATGGTAGTCTTTGAATCACATATAAAGTGATGCCTTGCTACACAAGTACTTTTATAAGTGCTGGATCCCTAAAGGATCTATTGGCACATAGCCAGTTTCAGACATAACAGTATCTGAGTATCAAAAAAGGATATACTAGATGTCCTTGTGAAAATTATTGTTATTTTAGATACAGGCTTCTACAACTATATTGCTTGTGGTATAATTTAAACTACACAAAACTTTACTTCACTTCAAGTACTTTAGTGTGACTTTGACTACGTTCTTTCTGTAACAATCCTACTAAAGATACTGATGTTGTTGCTGCATTTCAGAAATCTCTTTTATGTTATATATTAAGTGTCTGAAATATTCTTTAGACCTAATTATGGATTCATTATCCTTGCAATCCTTCTGTAGTCTGGCTATTTAACCATTAGTGTGAGGTTTCATTTTGCTAATAAATATATTTGACTGTATTTTGATGAGACCCCTGAAGGTGTCTGCAACACATTTGAGATTCCTTTGATATATTAAAATGTACAATAAAAAGTTAATTATGCATAGACATTAGCCTTAGCCTACTGGATGTGTATATTGAATTAACAAACAGTATTTTTTTTAAGCTAATGGATCCTAGATTTTGGATAAAACGGAAAATATCAATTTCCGACTTATCATAATGCTGAATATCAAATACACAATAAACCATAGAGACACTTTGTTTACCATTATACATCTCCCAAATAATGGATTAGTAACTGTAAAAATTGAAAAACAGTATAAATTTAATTTAAGAAGATATATCATCTTTTGCGTCTGGGTGTTTAACATGTTATAAAATATAAATGTAAAGTTGAAAAATGTGCTAAAGTACACATAGGGCCAGATCCACGTACCTCCGCGCTTCTTTACATCCGACGTAGTGTATCTGAGATATCTGAGATACACTACGCCACCGTAACTTACAGCGTATTTTCCATATCCTGAAAGAATTTGCGCCGTAAGTTACGGCGGCGTAGTGTAACTGTGTCGGCGTAAGGGCGCGCAATTCAAATGGATGAGATGGGGGCGTGTTTTATGTTAATACGTCTTGACCCAACATAAATGAAATGCGCCGTCCGTGGGGGTATCCCAGTGCGCATGCTCCAAAGTAACCCGCAACAAGCCAATGCTTTCGGCGTGAACGTAATTCTACGCAAAGCCCTATTCGCGAACGACTTACGCAAACGACGTAAAATTTTCAAAATTCGACGCGGGAACGACGTCCATACTTAACATTGAGTACGCCTCATATAGCAGGGGTAACTTTACGCGAGAAAAAGCCTTACGGAAACGACGTAAAAAAATGCGCCGGCCGGACGTTTGTGGATTCGCTATTCTAGCTAATTTTCATGCTCGACGTGGAAATCGACGGAAGCGACACCTAGCGGCCAGCGTAAATATGCACCTTAGATCCGACGGCGTACTAAGACGTACGCCTGTCGGATCTAGCCCAGCTTCAGGCGTATCTTATTTTGTGGATACAAAACAAAGATACGCCAGCGTAACTGCTTCGTGGATCTGGCCCATAATTGGAAAATGAACATGAGGTGGTGGCATGCTATCATCTTAACCTTGATTTCAGTAACAATAATAGGTCAACAAAAGTAATAGTCAGAAAATACCTAATTATAACTACAGCAGAAGTGTGACTAAACTATTCACAGCTCTACATAAGGCCACTTATTAGTTGACAGAATAATAATATAGCCTAGCGTAAAAATATTTGAAAATAATTTTGAATAGGGTAGAACAGTGGCTTCGTGGTCAGCATTTATGCCTCTAAGCAAAGTAGTCTTTGGTTTAAAGTGGTAGTAAATCCTGAAAAACACAGACCCCCTGCAGGGTAATGTCATAATATGCTAGTATGCACTGTATTACATATTGCACATTATGAAAGACTTGACACTGACAGGGCTTCAATCTTCACCGGCCTTCCTTCTGGTTCATTTGAATGCCTGAGACGCAATGACGTCACTCCCATACATGTGCACAGGAGCCACAATTCTGGCACAGCTCTTTGAAAGAACAGCATACTGAGTATGCTGCCTCTTCAGAGCACAGTACGCATGTGGCAGCGACATCACTGGCTGCAAAACATGTGAATATCTCCTATATGGTGCACATTTATTATAAGCTTACATATAGGAAAAAAGTTTCAAAACTGAGTTTACTACAGCTTTAAATCTAGACCAGGACACTATCTACATGGAGTTCCGTTGTTCTTGCTGTGCTTCTCAGGGTTTCCACTGGGTATTCTGGTTTCCTGCCACATTCCAAAGGTAGCTTAAGAGATCCTTAGACCGCAAGGAGCATGAGGGAGGAGCTTGTATTAGTAGAGGATCAGGTAAATAAATCAGATTTTTTCATTCACCCGGGCATATTTCCAGGTTTGCCAGAGTTCATTTTTAATTTGTTAGCCCCAGATTCTAAACCGAGATACAACGGCGTATCTCCAGATACGACGGCGTATCTCCAGATACGCCGTCGTATCTCTGCATTGAGCCGTCATATCTATGCGACTGATTCTTAGAATCAGTTACGCATAGATAACCATTAGATCCGACAGGCGTAAGTCTCTTACACCGTCGGATCTTAAGTGCAATTTTTTTTGGCCCGCTAGGTGGCGCTTCCGTCAAAATCCGCGTTGAGTATGCAAATAAGCTAGATACGCGAATTCCCGAACGTATGCGCGGCCGACGCAGTAAAGTTACTACGTTTACGTTAGGCTTTTCCCGGCGTAAAGTTGCCCCTGGGTCTATGAGGCGCAGCCAATGTTAAGTATGGCCGTCGTTCCCGCGTCAAAATTTTAAAAAGTTACGTCGTTTGCATAAGTCGTCCGTGAATGGGGCTGGACGTCATTTACGTTCACATTCGAAAGCATGGCGATTTGCCGACGTCATTTGGAGCATGCGCACTGGGATTCAGTCGCGGCCGGCGCATGCGCAGTTCATTCGGCGCGGGGACGCGCTTCATTTAAATGATACACGCCCCCTACCCGACGAATTTGAATTCCGCGGGTGATTTACGCTACGCCGCCGCAACTTTACAGGCAAGTGCTTTGTGAATAAAGCACTTGCCTGAAAAACTTGCGGCGGCATAACGTAAATGAGATACGTTACAGCCGCACATTTTTGCGTCCATCTACGTGAATCTGGGCCTTATTGTCTAAATTTGGCCTAGTATGTGTAAGTGGGTCTTAAAATCCCAACTGTATAGCCTTCTATTACAGACCCTGGTGACACTCTGTTGAATGGCTACTATGACTCAAGTTTACATACCAGGTATGAAGCCACATAAAAAATCTGATTTTAAGGTTAGGAGTGCACCAAAGATCACAACGTGGTCATGGTAGTAGGGATTTATTTTATTTTGTTGCAAAGTGGCAAAAGAATTCCCAGCACTATACAGATAACATATGTCATTCACATTACTTTTTGTAGTTGTTATTGCTTTAGAATAGCACAAGACTCAGTAGTAGGGGGTAGTAGAGTTTTTAGCTATGGGGCAAAAAATGTGTTGTTAAAAGGGGTGGAATTTGTAAGTAGTAAAAATACTGTAACTGCTGTCTATTAATATGGGAATCTTGTGATGCTTAGAGGTGCATACAGTACAACACAATTCATGGAGAGGACCAGTCTGGATTATGCCACGTACAGCCCAGAATTTGTCAAAAATTTTGAGCAAAACTACCCAGGTTCAATTTGGTGGAACATTCTGCAGGCTCATTGTAAAATCCACAAAGTGCAAACTTTAATGTGAACCCTATTGAAGGGAGGCAAATCTTGACAATCAGCTCTGTCTCTTTTTTAGAATAATGGTCATTAAAGGGGTTATATTTCCCATCGAAAAGAAATACTAATGTAAATAATTTAACAATTTTATACATTTAATAATAATCCAGATTCTCGGCTGATAGAATAACAAAGGATTATGGCATGGTCCCTCCCCCCAAAAATGTATATCAGGAGCCTCAAGTTTGTTATGGATTTTAAGGGGGAACCCCACTCAAAAAATAAAAAAGCGGGGTTTCCTCCAGATCCATACCAGATCCATATCCAGCAATTTGTATTTATTTTTTTAGGCCTGGTCCAAACTGTGTGTGTTTATTTACTATTTTTTCTAAGTAGAGTAGTTGTATCCATTACTCATTCATGTAGGGGGTGCGGTATCCAGGAGCCACCTTTTTTTAAAGGGGGCTTCCAGATTCTGATAATAGCCTCACAAGTATGAGCCAGGGTTAAGGAGAAGAGGCCATTATTTCTTTTGTTGGTCCTTTTAAAATCTATATCAGACCTGAAGGGCCTGGCATGCATGTAGGGAGTATTGTTTTTTTTTTTTTTTTTTACACTATCCCTTCGTTTAAATTCACCTGTCAGTTGTAAATTTGATGAGACATGAACAAAGTGAATTTTTAACTACAGACCCCTCTTTTAGTTCAGTTTAGGGCAGTTGTGCCAAATTCTTCTCAAAACATGCAGGTAAGCATGCTTACTTGAGCACTTGGATCGGGGAGAGCTTTCAGGAAAATGCCTTCTACTTGAATGAGCTCTATAGGAGAGGGGCATATCAGGTAAGCCAGAATCTTTATGGAAGCAGTGGGGTTACAGAGTACTGCTGGCTGGACTTGTATTCCTCTCATTTTCTTGTTTGTGACATCCAGAGAGTTGTTCCAATCCATGTCTTGAGGTTTAATCTGCATTTCTCCCTACTCCGTACAAATTCCAACATAAATGTTTTAACAGCTTCTTGGCTGTGTTGGATGAGGCCCTACTTAAAGGCTAAGGTCTCCCCTTGTTTTCAGAACATTGTTTTCTGGAAAAATGCCCAGTGTCTTCCAATTTAACTTCTCTTGATATCTTCCTTTCTGATACCAGGGCAATCACAGCCTTTGAACATTGGTGAGAGACTGTTGCATCCCTGCTTGAACCTGTTGCATTCCTTCCTAAGTTTATACCACTTGCATTACAAATGTCTGAATCTCAGTGAAGGCTTTCTGCAAAGCAGACTGTAACAGCATCGTTCATGTTATTGCCTGCTTTAAAGTCTCAAGAACTGTAGGGGCCCCACTTCTCTTCTGGTGTATGCAAAGTAATCTGTGCTGAATACACAGAGATACCATTGCAATGTTGTCCAGGATCTGTGTTGGTAACTGGTTTCTGGACTGCCAACAGGGCCACTTCTTGGATCATCTTGATTAGTTTTGTTAGGTCAGTGAATTACTCATATCTCTTTCAGCACTATGGGGTTTTAAAGATCATGCCCTGATTAAGAACCTGACTATATATACAGTATTAGTGCAGTGCTACTCCCAAATAATATATATCACGTGACAAAGACAAACCATAATCAGTCATTTATCATTATTAAAAATCAAACCTAATCATCCATGTGATCACACACAGCGAAAATGTGTAAATTCAGTAAACAATATTATCTGTCCCATGTGCTGGGAAATATATGTGAATCTTCTTCTTATCACTTTGTGCAAAATGTCCCCTTCCTGGGGTTCAAAGCTCACCAATAAGGTCCACTTGCTCTACACAGTGTTTTCCATAAAAAAATTAACATTTATTAAAAGTCTTTAAAAGCGCACTCACATTCACATGTGCATCATTCCTCAGTGCACAAGGTAAACTGTATTGTTAAAAGCAACTCTGCTTAGTGTACAGCAAGTACCAGTAAATTAACCTGCAATTCTGGCTCCTTCCTAGTCCGTGCTCGATTATGTCACCCAGCAACGGCCGATGCAAGTTATTGCAGTCATGGCAGGTGGTTGAAATATGTATTGTATGGTATAGCTGGGTGACTGAAGGGGGGGGGGGGGGGCTGGCAAGATTTTCTCCATGTGTTGAGGGCCTGTCTCTTCCCTTTTAAATTCCAGAACAGATCTTCCTTAAGGATAAAGATTCAAGATTATTTTGCCTGTTGTCATTCTTGCTGCATAAGGTTCTACTTCAAAAGTGACATTTTAAAAAGCAAAAAACATTTTTGCTTGCGGTTTTCTTTTTTTTCCTCGTGAAATGTATTTATGGTTTTGAATGAAAAAAAGGAGGACAATCAGAATTTTACAAAGATTTTACAAAGATTGTGGTATATATTCAAAGGGTAACAAACAAATGACTTCAATTGGAAAGAGACAGATAAAAATGTTAATGCGATATCACACTATACAGTATAAGCATCAAATAGACCGTCAAAGTCAAATGTAAAAAATGTCATATAATTGAAAAGAAAGAGAAAGGTAGATTGTTGACTGTCAGTCTGATCAAAAACAAGGTGATTAACAAATCAGTAAAGCAAAAGTACATTCCAATGGGTCTGGAGAACAACCCTGTGAGCACAACATAAGAACTGATAAAAGGGAAAGGGTCATAAAAAAGGAGTAAGAGAATAGAAGAATTAAAGAAAAGTGAAAAAATACAGCGGGAGTAAGCGGCTTTATTCGCGAATGACGTAAAAAATTCAAAATTGTACGCGGGAACGACGGCCATACTTAACATTAACATATAGCACCTTTAACTATACGTCGGAAAAAGGCGAACGAAAACGACGTAAAAAAAATGCGTCGGCCGGACGTACGTTCGTGGATCGCCGTAAATAGCTAATTTGCATACTCGACACAGATTTCGACGGAAACGCCACCTAGCGGCCGCTGAAAAATTGCTTCTAAGATCCGACGGCTTACTAAGACGTAGGCCTGTCGGATCGATCCCAGATGCTGTCGTATCTTGTTTTGTGGATACAAAACAAAGATACGACGCTGGAAATTTAAAATTACGCCGGCGTATCAATAGATACGCCGGCGTAATCCTTTTGAGGATCTGCCCCTTTGAGTTTTTCATGCTTTAGCTATGGTTTGTTTTGCAGCTGTTAAAAGCTGTAAAAGAAGGCGAAATTGATTTTGTGTAATTCCGTTTGGTTTTAGATTGAAAAGAGTTATAGCAGTATTAGGTTTTATGGCAGTTTAGAACACTTTAGAAGCAAAATCAAAAACATCCTTTCCAAAATATTTGGGCTATTGGACAATCCCACCATATATAGAGTTGTGTGCCAAGATCTGAACAGCCGTGAAAACAAGCTGCAGGGTAAACGGGAGCATATTTCGCTATCCTAGCAGGAACTAAATACCAATGACAAAGCAATTTATAATTTGTTTCCACAGCAACAACATTAGAGAAAGCAAAATTAGTGGCTAACCATATACTGGACTATTCAGTATCATCAAATGAGCCGTTTAGATCTTGTTCCCATTTAGAAACATAGGGAGGGGGGCTAATATCAAAAATAGCTAGAATTTGATAATAAAGAATCAAAACAAGTCCTCTGATATGTGAGACATAATTACATATATGCTCAAAAAGCGACACCTGGGAAAACAGAGTGCCTGATTGCAGGTATGGTTGGAAAAAATTAATAATCTGTAAATAATGGAATAATTCCAAATGGGGAAGTCCATAAGTTTCACAGAGAAGGAAAACAGTGTAAAGAAGATGCGGATACTAATTGATATAATCTAAATAGATTAGCTGCACTCCACGGAATTAGGGGAAATCCAGGCAGGGTAAAAGGCCAGATTTTTTATAAAAGAAAGAAGTGGTATATGGGATGATTGAAGACTGAGAGTGGTCTTGAATCTATCCCAGATGGATAAATAGTGTTTTGTGATAGGATTGCGGATAGCAGTAAAAAGGGTCGCTGGTTCAAATCCCAACCACGACACTACCTGCCTGGAGTTTGCATGTTCTCCCTGTACCTGCGTGGGTGTCCTCCGGATAATCTGGTTTCCTCCCACAATCCAAAGACATGCTGGTAGGTTAATTGGCTTCTGTCAAAATTTACCCTAGTATATTAATGTGAGTTAAGGACCTTAGATTGTAAGCTCCTTAAGGGTAGGGACCGATGTGAATGTACAATGTATATGTAAAGTGCTGCGTAAATTGACAGTGCTATATAAGTACCTAAATAATAATAATAATAATAATAATAAAAAAGGAATGATAAACTGGACAGAACCATAACATACAGGTGAAACTCGAAAAATTATAATATCGTGCAAAAGTTCATTTATTTCACTAATACTACTTAAAAGGTGAAACTAATATATGAGATAGACGCATTACATGCAAAGCAAGATAGTTCAAGCTGTGATTTGTCATAATTGTGATGATTATGGCTAACAGCTCATGAAAACCCCAAATCCACAATCTCAGAAAATTTGAATATTGTGAAAAGGTGCAATATTCTAGGCTCAAAGTGTGCCACTCTAATCAGCTAATTAAGCCATAACAGCTGCAAAGGGTTCCTGAGCCTTTAAATGGTCTCTCAGTCTGGTTCAGTAGGAATCACAATCATGGGAAAGACTGCTGACCTGATAGTTGGGCAGAAAACCATCATTGACACCCTCAATAAGAAGGGAAAGCCTCAAATGGTAATTGCAAAATAAGCACATTAATAGAACGTTATGTGGAAGGGAAAAGTGTGGAAGAAAAAGGTGCACAAGCAGCAAGGATGACCGCAGACTGGAGAGGATTGTCAGGAAAAGGCCATTCAAAAGTGTTGGGGACTTTCACAAGGAGTGGACTGAGGCTGGAGTCAGTGCATCAAGAGCCACCACACACAGATGGATCCTGGACATGGGCTTAAAATGTCGTATTCCTCTTGTCAAGCCACTCCTGAACAACAAACAACCTCAGAATCGTCTTATCTGGGCTAAAGAAAAACAGACCTGGTCTGGTGCTCAGTGATCCAAAGTCCTCTTTTCTGATGAGTGCAAATTTTACATCTCATTTGGAAACCAAGGACCCAGAGTATGGAGGAAGAATAGGGAAGCACACACTGCAAGATGCTTGAAGTCCAGTGTGAAGTTTCCACAGTCTGTGTTGATTTGGGGAGCCATGTCATCTGCTGGTGTTGGTCCACTGTGCTTCATTAAGTCCGGGGTCAACGCAGCCATCTACCTGGAGATTTTGGAGCACTTCATGCTTCCTTCCACAGACAAGCTCTATGGGGATGCTGACTTCATTGTATCTTACTTAATATCTTAGCCAATCAGCTTATCTCTTTTGTGCTGAGTCACATTGTACATTGTAAAGCCTCGTACACACGATCAGACTTCAAACAAACTTTTCCGTGGATTTTTGTCTGAAGGGAGTTGGCCAGACTTTTGAAACCGAAAAAGTTTGTCCGATAGAGCGTACACATGGTCGGATTTTTTTGAAAATGCTCATTTTGACGTTTGTTGGCAAAAAGTCCGACCGTGTGTACGGGGCTTAAGAGAAAGTATATCTTAATATGGATTAGTCGCGTGTTGCTATGTATTTACGAAAGTACAAAATTACGAGTCCATTAAACGAAAATTAATATCTAACAAAATTACGAATTTCTAATCATCGAAAATAAATTAGACAGAATTACGAATCATTCAATATAAACGAAAATAAAACTGTTACGAAAATACGAACGGGTCCGAATAGGAAAACTTGCGTCTTACGAAATACGAATGGATCCGAATAGGAAAACTTGAGTCTTACAAAATTACGAATCTTTACGAATCTACGGAACGAGACGAAACGGAACAAAAAAATACAAAAATTTTTGTTGTGCCCATGTCTACAGGTAACCTGTTTCAGTAACAGAGGGAAGTTAGCTGAATATAAATCGGTTATTTTAGCAGTAAGTTGTGTATGAGAGTCAATGTGGTTTCAATGCAAAGGGGAGCGAGTTTTTAGCAAGTTGAAGTTCAGCAGAAGATGTTGAGTGCAGTGGATTTTTGGCAATTAACTGTCAGACCTGAAATGTGTGAAAAACAGTCTAAAGATAGAAAGAAGATTAGGTGCTGTGATTTGGGGAGAGGTCATAAAGAGTAAGATACCTTCAGCAAAAAGGTAGACTTTATGATGATATCCGCCTTATTCAATACCTTTAATGCTTGGGTCGGATCTAATCAATTAGGCAAGTGGCTCGATGATAAGAGCAAAAAGAAGTAGGGAAAGAGGGCATCCTTTACGGGTGCCACGTCCAATAGGGAATAGGTCAGATTAAAACCCGGCATATTTGATATATGCTTTCGGTTTATCATATAGGGTTGAAATCCAAGTCAAGAAATGAGGTCCAAATTCCCATTTTTGAAGAGTGTACTGAAGATAGGACCATGTGACTGTATCAAAAGCTTTTCTAATACTTAGGGAAAGAAAACATGCTGGTAAACGTCTAGATTTGGCTGTATGAGCAAGTAACGAAGCTCTGTGAACATTGTCACTAGGGATGAGCCAAACAACCCCCGGTTCGGTTTGCAGCAGAACATGCTAACAGGCAAAAATTTGTGTGAACACGCAAACAACGTTAAAGTCTATGGGAAAAACCGAAAGTTCTATATGTGATAATAGTATCAATAGTATCAAGTATCAAGAGCATTCTTTGTATGAATTGTATGCTGCAGGATTTAAACAAAATTCCATCAGAATATCCATGTAAATAGTCTAATAAAGAAAATATGTACATAATATAGAAAAAGGGGAAAAAATATTTAATATTGTTTAAAAACAAGAAACATACCTATAAATTTTAGGAAAAGGGTGTAATGTTGGGTTGTGGACAAAGATGTCAGGAGTGAGCACCTGAATGCACTGTGTGGAAACCAAACTAGGTGTTAGTAATAGCATCCAGTTAAAAAGCCTAACAAAAATGCCCCCCAAAGAAAGAAGAGAAAACACTACAGGCAAGCAACCACCCTGCTCGCAATGGAGGAGTGGCATGCCTGATGCACTGTACCTTTCCAAGGGTTAAGGTGCATTACTGGTATTACCGCCGTCTGCCGTGACAGATCTGACAGACGGCGGTGATCTTATATAGGGAAGGGCAATGAGGGGGAGGAGCGGGGCCTGGATGTGCTTGCCGCGTCATCACGCGGCAGCGCATAGCGTCTCCCTGTATCCAGGGAGATGGAGGGGATGCCATCCCGGGGAAAGCAGGGCAGGTGTCATGGATATGCAATAAAGTATGGCAGCCTACCTGTCTCCATGTGTTCATGAGGCCCCGTAGACACGACCGGATCTATCCGCTGGGATTGATCCGCGGATCAGTTCCAGCAGATAGATCCGGTCATGTGTACGGCCTAGCGGACATTTCCCAGCGGATAAAAATCCAGCCGACGGATTCCCAGCGGATAAAAATTTCTTAGCATGCTAAGAAATCTATCCGCTGG
Organism: Rana temporaria; assembly: GCF_905171775.1. Taxonomy (NCBI): domain Eukaryota; kingdom Metazoa; phylum Chordata; class Amphibia; order Anura; family Ranidae; genus Rana; species Rana temporaria. The sequence goes on from NC_053489.1 coordinate 481,851,031, forward strand.
AATCCAGTCCAGCGGACTGATCCGGTCGTCTGTACAGACTCACCGGATCAGTCCATCCGCTCCCATCCCTCGCATGCGTCGTAATGATTCGACGCATGTGTGGAAGTATTTACCTTCCAGGGTCGCGCACGTCGCCGCGTCATCGTCGCGGCCACGTCACCGCGGATGTATTCCGCGGGGATTTCGATCTGATGGTGTGTACAGCCATCAGATCCAAATCCGCCAGAGGATTTATCCACTGGAAATGGTCCGGCGGACCGTTTTCAGCGGATATCCTCTCGTGTGTACAAGGCCTTAGAGGCCTGACCCTCTTTCTGGCTGTCTTTTATCACCTTCCTCCTGTATGGCTCCACCTTAGGCCATCCCAGGAAGCCTATATTAACCACTGCACTGCTAGTCTGCTTGGCTGTTCAACCGTGTTGTTAGCTTTAGTTCCTGTCTGCAGTGTGCTACGATTATCTTCCTGTGTACCGTTTTTGGCTCGTCCCTGACTTCTCCTGTTTGCCTGTGATCCTGACTTTTTGCCTGTCCCTCGGTTACCCTTGTCTGCCTGTTGCCCTGACATCGGCTTACCCATCACTACCGCTTGTCCTGCTTGCTGCTTCCCCTCTCTCCCTGCGGAGCGTGATCTAGGGGATCCCAGGGGTCACGACCTGGATCCAGCTGCGTTGAAGGCCATCCTCACCACTAGAGGCTCTGGTGAACACAAAGCTGGGTCTTAGACTCCGCGCCCTAGGCGATCTTGGGTTCACGCTTCCTCTCTAATCGCAGCAGCCGGCCATAGGTTTCACTACCCTGCGGTGCATCCCTGACCCCAACGGGGTGCACTTGTCACCTGGCGACAGGTTACCTGACAGCGGGTTCACGTGAGGTGCGACCGCGCGCACCACAACAATTAGCACCGCCCCCCACCGCCCGGGACCCTAATACATACAAACGTGTGCGCGCATACGACAATGGAAAGCGCGCACACTGGTCAGCGATGGGAATGCCGTACAGGAGGCGGAGTACCAACAGACAGCACACCAACCAAAACAAATGTGTTGATTCAAGGGAGAAAATGTATTACCCCTATTGGACCAAAACAGCACCCCAGGGCTCAAAAATTCTATAAAGTCCCCATATACCACCCAAGTATGCTGGCTGTGCATGGATGTATATATATATATATCACTCCCAGCATCACAACATAAATAATCACCCAAGGAAAATTTTGACCAGCTGAGAAAGAAATCCCAACTGGGAAGGGTCTTAGTTGGGGATATTACTTGAATCGTAAAGAAATCCTGCAACGTAGAATCCTGCAATAACATAAGCAATCTGCCAGATCGGGAGAGAATTGCGCTGAGGATATGGGCAGAAAGTGGTAATGCCCCAAAACAAGCCCTCAGAGTGACACCTAAAAAGGGCCCAGAAATGACCCAGAGGTCACAAGGGGCAAACTGACCCACAGGAAAGGAAATTCTCCCATGGATCGGAAATTGTCCCAGCGGTCCCCTGAGTCCATCTGCCAGCGCAAAAAATGACCCTGAGGTCACCTGCCACCCAAAGAAAAACGATAGGCGGCAGCAACCAGGGCCATCAGTTGGCCGCCCCCAAGTTGGGGGTCGGCCTATGTGCACCAGGCAAGAGAGAGGGAAGGGGGCACAACCCACTGGATAGGAAGTCACCACCAGAAAAAAAGCCGGCCCGTCATAGTCCACTCAAAGTATACAAAGAAAAGGTATTCAGTAATGACAAATTTCGCATAATAGAGGCAAAATCAAATTACACCAAAGTATACATGAAGAAAAAACATCATAAAGGAGGTCAAAACATATAGTAGATCAAGCAAAATACCCAATCATGCCTTTTCATACAATACCTTACAATACCCTTAACCACCTTTTGCTGGCCATGGTATTTGGTAATAATTCTTACAATGTCTGTTCCATCACCCTGTTTTTTCTTGGTATCAAATAATAATTTACGTCTCGTCTGCCCATCTGCTCGCCTAAAGGCCTTTTTGAGGCATTTTAGAGAGTACCCTCTCTGTAGCAGTCTGTCTCTTAGGGCCGCAGCTTCCAGGAGGAACACCTCCTGGTTAGAGCAGTTCCGTTTGAGACGGAGATATTGACTGTATGGAATTGAATTAATAAGCGCTACAGGATGAGCACTAGTTGCGCGAAGTACTGTATTACCGGCGGTGGGTTTCCTATACGGACCCGTCGACAAACTCCTGTCACCTTTTTTCGACAGAGTGACATCTAGGAATGCAATCTCAATCTCACTGGAAACAACCGTGAACTTGAGATTGAACTCATTAGAGTTCATGATGGAGACAAAAATGTCTAAATCCTCAGCGGATCCTTCCCACAACACTAGGACATCATCAATGTAGTGGAGCCAAGCCGCCACATGATGATTTCAAGGCCATGCAACCTCGCTGGTCAAAAAGGATTTCTCCCACTCCCCCCGGTACAGGTTGGCATACGATGGGGCACACAAAGTACCCATCGCAACCCCCTGCACCTGGAGGAAGTGGGAGCCATCAAAGTTCTAATTTTAAACGCTTATATGCAAGTTATTGCCATAAAAAGTGTTTTGGGTATTCGGGTTCTGCCCCAGGGGACATGTATCAATGCAAAAAAAAAGTTTTAAAAAAAGTTTTTTCAGGAGCAGTGATTTTAATAATGCTTAAAGTGTAAATTAAAACTGCTCACGGCTATAATGTATTGTCGGATCATAAAAAATAAATAAAAAAATCATTGAAAGAAAATGGCGTGAGTCGTTCCCCCCCCCCCCCCCAGTCCATTACCAGGCCCTGGTCTGGTATGGATATTAAGGGGAACCCAGTGTAAAAAAAAAAGGCATGGGGGTCCCCCCTAAAATCCATACCAGGCCCTCCAGGTCTGGTATGGATAATATGGGGAACCAAAATAAAAAAAAGGCATAGGGGCCCCCCAAAATACCTACCAGACCCTTATCTGAGCATGCAACCTGAGAAGCCACAGGAAAAGGGGGGATGCGAGAGAGCACCCCCTCTGAACCGTACCATGCCACATATCCTTAACATGGGGAGGGTGCTTTGGGGTCCCCACAAAACACCTTATCCCCATGTTGATGGGGACAAGGGCCTCATCCCCCCAGCCCTTGCCTGGTGGTTGTGGGGGACAAGGGCGGGGGGCTTATCGGAACCTGGAAAGCCCCCTTTAACAAGGGGGCCCCCAGATACCGCCCCCCATGTGAATGGGTATCGGGTACATTGTATCCCTACTCATTCACCAAAAAATATGTCAAAAAAGTAAATATTACAGGAGACAGTTTTTTCCCCGCAATGTCCATCCATCTTCAATCACAGTGCCGATGGCCACACAAAATATTGACATTTTAAACCCACTTTGGACATTTTCACTTAGGGGTGTTCTCACTTTTGTTGCCAGCGGTTTAGACATTAATCGCTGTGTGTTGAGTTATTATGAGGGGACATCAAATTTACACCGTTATACAAGCTTTACACTCACTACTTTACATTGTAGCAAAGTGTCATTTCTTAGTCACATGAAAAGATATAATAAAATTTTTACAAAAATGTGAGGTGTGTACTCACTTTTGTGAGATCCTGTACTGTATATTAGGTAATCAAAATGAAATGTAGGGGCACCCTAGTGGCGATTCCTATTTTAATAAGAATAATATGACTGGTTGTTTAATGACATGTGCTCTCTCTCCTTCCTTCCTTTTTTCCTTCCTTCCTTCCTTCCTTCCTTCCTAGCAGTATAGGTCTAAATGTTCCCAGCAGTGACCATTCTTAGGCCGCGTACACACGGTCGGTCAAAACCGATGGAAACGGACTGAAGGACCGTTTCATCGGTCCAAACCGATGGTGTGTGGGCCCCATCGGTCAGTTATCCTTCGGTCAAAAATGTTAGAACTTTAAAATTGAACCGATGGACGCCTAACCGATAGGTCAAAACCAACGGTTAGTATGCAAAAGCATTGGTTAAAAACCTGCGCATGCTCAGAATCAAGTCGACGCATGCTTGGAAGCATTGAACTTCATTTTTCTCAGCACGTCGTGTTTTACGTCACCGCGTTGGACTCAATCGTTTTTTTAACTGATGGTAAGTAGGCACATCAGACCATCAGTCAGCTTCATCGGTTAACCGATCACAACGGTCCTTCGGACCGTTCTCATTGGATGGACTGATCGTGTGTACAGGGCTTTAGTGTTCTCTGCAGTGGCCAGTACAGATCTCAGTGTCCCCAGCTGTACTCAATACAGACCGTAGGGTCCACATAAATGACCAGTACAGATCTCAGTGTCCCAGGCAATAATCAATACAGACCCTTGGGTCCACATAAGTGACCAGTAAAGATCTCAGTGTCCCCAATAGTGACTCGACCAGAACAGATCTTAATGTCGCTAGCATTGATCAGTAGAGAGGCACTGAGTGCAAAAATATCTGCTCACATGAATGCCTGCAGTCCACTATCCCGCCCCCATGTATTTTTACCAATTTTCCTCCTCTCCTAAACTATGTGCAGACTCTTGAATAGGATAAGATCTGTCTGTCACCTAAGGAGGCATGCTCATACCTACTAACCAATAGGGGATAGGCAGGCAGGCAATCAATCAATCAGCAGAGGGAAAATCATTTGTATGTGTGTTTAGTACACATACAGATATTTGGCTGAGAGTACAGGGCATTGGGACAATGTTGGGAGGCATAAGGATAACTGTGCACCCACCGGGGGCACTTTTTATCTGGAGACAGCCTCCTGGAACTGGGGATTTCTGTTCATTCTAGGCTACATCGAATGATAATCAGTATGGTTTACAAACCAGAAGATATTTATAATATGTATATGCTCATATGCTGTATATTTTAAAAATGTGTATGCCACATGTGATGCCAAAATCTGTACAGAAAATTTTTAAGATACTATATACAGAATATGTTTTGTTTTTGAGATCACTTGCATATATAACAGTGAAAAAAGTCATGCATTGTCCTCGTTTTAACTTCTGTAACTCCCCTATAGCTATTGTGTATCAATCATTAAGCATCACATTAGTAGCAGACAAGACAAGGACACTGTGACAAGAAAAGTCAGTTGTATGGTCACTTTTAGCATAATTTCCCTGAAATATGGGATTTAATAATACATTATTTTAATTAGCCAATGCTACCTATGAATTTGAGCATATTTACCATTTCCAGAGTATCGAAATCTGAAAAATGTTAAGGGAAATCTAAGAGGTTTACAATAATCAAATGGTTCTGCATGGGGTTCCGTGACTTCAATGAGCAAATTTTATTAGTGGATGTCTAAGAAACTAAGGGGGTAATTTACTAAAGCTGGTGCACTCAAAATATGATGCAGCTTTGTCAGATATATTTTTTTGTATATTTGGATCTTAAATTTCTGTCACATATAAAAGTTTGGATTGAGGGTGATACCAGCTATTGGCTAACTAAATAAATTGTAAAGAAAAAAGTGGTCTCGGCCACATCCTGGTCAGTTAACAATAACATTCCTTTGGTATAAGGTAAAGCCATGTTTATGTCCTTATATGGCCTCGTTAACCAAGATTTGGAGTCTTATGCCGCGTACACACGATCATTTTTCGGGTTGTAAAAAACAAAGTTTTTTAAAAAATGTCATTTAAAACTATCGTGTGTGGTCTTCAGAGAATTTTCGGGTTCTGAACAACGGGCAAGATTTTTTTCGAACATGCTCTATTTTTTCACAAAGTTTTAAACGTTGTCGTTTTTCGGGTTGTAAAAAATGGTCGTGTGTGGGCTTTAACGACGTGAAAAATCCGCGCATGCTCAGAAGCAAGTTATGAGACGGGAGCGCTCGTTCTGGTAAAACTACCATTCGTAATGGAGTAAGCACATTCATCACACTGTAACAGACAGAAGAGCGCAAATCGTCTTTTACTAACACAAAATCAGCAAAAGCAGCCCCAAGGGTGGCGCCATCCGCATGGAACTTCCCCTTTATAGTGCCGTTGTACGTCACCGCGCTTTGCTAGAGCATTTTTTTCAACGATCGTGTGTAGGCAAGGCCGTTTTAATGATCAAGTTGAAAAAAAAGTCTGCCCTGATTCTCAAAGGACTTACGACGGCGTATCGCCATGTACGCCGTCGTAAGTCCGAATGAGAGCCGTCGTATCTATGCGGCTGATTCTTAGAATCAGTTCCGCATAAATTCGGCTGAGATACAAGCGGCATAAGTCTCTTACGCCGTCGTATCTTAGTTGCATATTTACGCTGCCCGATAGGTGGCGCTTCCGTAGATTTCCGCATCGAATATGTAAATTAGCTAGATACGCCGATTCACGAACGTACGTGCGCCCGGCGTATCAAGATACGTTGTTTACATAAGACATACGCCGGCGTAAAGTTACCCCTCATAAAGCAGGGGTAAGTCATGTTAGGTATGGACGTCGGAAACGTACGAACAGCATCGTATTTTACGTCGTTTGCGTAAGTCGTCCGTGAATGGGGTTGGACGTAAGTTACGTTCACGTTGACTAGGCATTGAGCGGGCGTAATTTAATTTGAAAATGCGACGTGATACTGAGCATGCGCGCGCATGTGCCGTTCGAAAAAAGCGTCATTTAGTTTACATAAAACACGCCCCCCTGTTCCTCATTTGATTTAGGCGCGCTTACGCCGGCACATTTACACTACGCCGACATAACTTTGGACGCAAGTGCTTTGTGAATACAGCACTTGCCTCTCTAAGTTGTGGCGGCGTAGCGTAACTACTATACGCTACGCCCGCTTACATTTACGCCGCCCTACGAGAATCTGGGCCTTTGTTTTTTCTAGAGCCTGAAAAGCATAGTTTTTTACAACCCGAAAAATGATCGGGTGTACGCGGCATTAGAACTCATTAGTGAGCCGCAATATTAATAAGAAATGATGTAATATGTAATTTGCCCATCATATATTCGTATTCATTATGTATGTTGTTCATTATTTTCAAATCGATTCTAAATTCATTCGAATTTGAAATAGAAAAAAATTGCAATAAATACAGTAAGATATAAAAGTGAAATAAGATGATGGGGCCAGATCCACAAAAACCTGGCGTAACTTAAAAAATCCCATTTAAGTTACACTGCCTTAAAATTTCTACCTAGGTGCCCGATCCACAAAGCACTTATCTAGAAATTTCAGGCCGTGTAACTAAAATTCCGCCGGCGCAAGGCGTTCCTATTCAAATGGGGCGAGTCCCATTTAAATGAGGCGCGCTCCCGCGCCGGCCGTACTGCGCGAAGTTACGTTAAGCCGAGTTTTGTGGATCGCGCCGGCTTAAAAAAGTTGCGTCTGGAAAAAAAAAAAAATGACAGCGTCGCTCGGCATGCATTCCTGAGGGAGAACTCCATGCCAATTTTCAAAGAAAAAAACGGCATGGGTTCCCCCCCCCCAGGAGCATACCAGGCCCTTAGGTCTGGTATGGGTTGTAAGGAGACCCCCCTATGCCGAAAAATCGACGTAGGGGTCCCCCTACAATCCATACCAGACCCGTATCCAAAGCACGCTACCCGGCCGGTCAGGAAGGGAGTGGGGACGAGCGAGCGCTCCCCCCCCTCCTGAGCCGTGCCAGGCCGCATGCCCTCAACATGGGGGGGTTGGGTGCTCTGGGGCAGGGGGGCGCACTGCGGGCCCCCCCACCCCAGAGCACCCTGTCCCCATGTTGATGAGGACAGGACCTCTTCCCGACAACCCTTGCCGTTGGTTGTCGGGGTCTGTGGGCGGGGGCTTATCGGAATCTGGGAGTCCCCTCAAATAAGGGGGCCCCCAGATACCGGCCCCCCACCCTAAGTGAATGGATATGGGGTACATCGTACCCCTACCCATTCACCTGGAGGCAAAAAGTAAAAGTTAGTAAACACACAACACAAGGGTTTTTAAAATAATTTATTATTCTGCTCCGGAGGCCCTGTCTTCTTTATTAGCTCTATTACCAGGGGGGGCTTCTTCTTCCACTCTCCGGGGGTCTTCTTCCACTCTTCCGATGTTGCCTCGTCACCTCTTGTCGCTGTAATGATGGAAGCGCGCCTTGCATCCCATTTATATAGGCATCACCGTCCCATCATGCTCCGGTAGGTACCCACGTGGTGGGTGCACGTGGGTAGGCACCCACCACGTGGGTACCTGCCGGAGCATGATGGGACGGTGATGCCTATATAAATGGGATGCAAGGCGCGCTTCCATCATTACAGCGACAAGAGGCAACATCGGAAGAGGGGAGAAGAACAGAAGAGAAGAAGATGACGTCACAGAAGACCGCGCTGGCTGCCTGTTACTAATTGAGCTAACACACAAAGATAGCAGGCAGCCAGCGCTGAAGAAGAAGGCACCGGACATCTGCAGAAGAACCGGGGTTCGCCGAGTCAACAGCGGAGAGCGGCGAAGATAGAAGAAGACCCCCGGAGAAGCCCCCCCAGGAGAGCGGAAGAAGAAACCCCCCCCGGAGAGTGGAAGAAGACCCCCGGAGAGTGGAAGAAGAAGCCCCCCCTGGTAATAGAGCTAATAAAGAAGACAGGGGGGCCTCCGGAGCAGAATAATAAATTATTTTAAAAACCCTTGTGTTGTGTGTTTACTAACTTTTACTTTTTGTCTCCAGGTGAATGGGTAGGGGTACGATGTACCCCATATCCATTCACTTAGGGTGGGGGGCCGGTATCTGGGGGCCCCCTTATTTGAGGGGACTCCCAGATTCCGATAAGCCCCCACCCGCAGACCCCGACAACCAACGGCAAGGGTTGTCGGGAAGAGGTCCTGTCCTCATCAACATGGGGACAGGGTGCTCTGGGGTGGGGGGGCCCGCAGTGCGCCCCCCTGCCCCAGAGCACCCAACCCCCCCATGTTGAGGGCATGCGGCCTGGCACGGCTCAGGAGGGGGGGGGGCGCTCGCTCGTCCCCACTCCCTTCCTGACCGGCCGGGTAGCGTGCTTTGGATACGGGTCTGGTATGGATTGTAGGGGGACCCCTACGTCGAATTTTCGGCGTGGGGGGGCCTCCTTACAACCCATACCAGACCTAAGGGCCTGGTATGCTCCTGGGGGGGAACCCATGCCGGTTTTGTTTTTATAAATAGCCGTGGAGTTCTCCCTCGGGAATGCATACCAAATGCCGTCGCTGGAATGGGCTTTACATGGTGTTACTAGTTTACACTTTGTAACACCAGCCCTAGTTTTACACTTGCAAACTAAAACTTACGGCGAAAAAACGAAGCTGGAAAGCTTTGTGGATCGCCTTAAGTGCTAATTTGCATACTAGAAGCGGCATTTCGACTCAAAATGCCCCCAGCGGCGGATGCGGTACTGCATCCTAAGATTCGGCAGTGTAATTCAATTACACATGCCGGATCTTCTGCCTAACTTTGGAAAACTGCTTCTGTGGATCAGTTCCAAAGTTAGGACAAGGGATACGATGGAGTAACAGCAGTTACTCCGTCGTATCTCTTTTGTGGATCTGGCCCAGTATTCCTACTTAGGCTGCTTAATATAATAGAATAGAATAGATTGTAATAAAACAGAATAGAACAAAACAGGATAGAAAAGGATAGAATAGAATAGAAAGAAACAGAATAGAAAATAATATAATAGAATAAAATAGAACAGAAAAAATAAATAGAAAAGAATAGAAAAGAACAGAATGAATTTAGCTGTCTTCAAAAATTCAGTATTCAAATTTTCAAATTATGGACAGTTTTCTTTCAATGTACTGTAAAGGGGAATTCTAAATACAAAAGTATATTCAGAGCCTGTGTAAAATATCCCTGTATCAGCCTTGCCTTTAGACACTATACCAGGAAGGTGCTGAATTTCTTGTAGATCTACATCCCCACTTATTATTATTACCTTTTTTGTATTTTATCACTATTATTGACTCTTTTTTCTTCTTTGTATTTAATTACCCTCTGAGTCTCTTTGATGCGGTCCCGGCTGCCTGCACCTCCCACCCTGCGGCGGACTTGTGTCTCTCCTGGCGGGGGCATTACTCTGTCTCACCCCCTCTTGCTCCTCCTTGGCTCGGGCCTCTCCGCCCCTTGGCTCGAGCTGAGCGTACACGCACAGCAGCGCTAACCGCGCACTTGCGTTGTGTGGGGAGACTGACCCGAGGGCTTCATGGCGCGGCCGTCTGGCGGTGTCTATGGCGTCGCGATGGCTTATTTAATGGCCGACGGGCCCTTAGACAAGCGGCGTGGATCTGTCCATCAGCGGTCCGATGGCAGGGCTGTGACAGTCTCAGGACGTGTTCGGCAGCACTCTGAGGCTCTCCTCGGGCGCACCTTATATTTCCTCCCAGTCCATGCATTATCATGCAATTGTCATTAACACAGATACCTTCCCTTTATGACACAATGCTGGTCTTACCAGCATTTTTGGACCTTTGTACAAATGCGCCCTTTGTGTCTCCCCACTTTGCCGCCTTGCTCACGGCTTCTGTCCGGCATTTCTGGTGTGATACCACCAGGCTCTTTCTTCACCATGGCCTGGTCGTTTTCCCCACAATTTTTTACCGTGGTAAGTTTTCACAAAACCCCCCTTTTTACCATTCGTGGGTGCTCCCTTCCCCCTTCCCTTTCCCCCCTCCCTTTCTTTTCCCCCCTCCCTTTCTTTCCGCTCCTCTCTTCCTTTTACCAATCCCACCCTCCCTTCCATGCCCTTCCTCCCCCCCCCTTTTTCCTCCCCTCCCTTCCTCCCCCCCCTCCGCCCCTACCTTGCCTAGCCAACTGATTCCATGGGGTTATATACATACACATATATATATATATACATTTTTTATTTACACGCAGATTTTCACGATCAATCATCCTCTTGTCCGCCGCGGGGGGAACCCCCTGGGCCGTTCCGGTCTCCGCGGGTAAGCGATTAATATTGTTTTCTATTGCTTGTATATTGTATTGTTGATTTTTGTTACATGCTTTTATTGCATTATTCTATAGATTGGCTGTCCTGAGAAGCGGAAACCCCGCAAAACTAGTCGACGTTGACCAATCTTTGAACTGTACAATTGTTTGTTTTGCTATTTTATATTAATAAACATTTTATACTATTATGTTTATTGCATTTTTATCAGTACCGATATAGTCCCCCCCCCCAAACCAACTGAGTGGGCAGCTCTAGGTCTAGCCTCAGCTACTATTCCTTTGCACCCACTCTCCCCTATTCTCTACTATAACTGGGATGATGGTACGGTATTATCAATTTTATTAGTCCTTACATGAGTCTATACTCTCCTTCTGAACATGAATAATCTCTATTTACTTTTGCATGCTGCCACAAACACTTCCACACAAGTCTTACAAAGACCATCTATTCCACACTTAAAGGCCTGTAGGGCCAAATAAAACTATAGTTCAGGGATTCTGAACATCACTTATTCATGTTGGCTCTGTCACATGTCAAAAAGTTGAAGAGAATGTTTGAATATACTGTATATATATTTTTTGTCAAGAACAGAAGATTTCCAGTGGTAATCATAATAGGAAGGTACAGACTAGTTTTAATTAAATGCAAAGGACAACATGTTAAGGGAACTTAAATAATTCAGTTAATTAAAAAAATAATTACAAGAGTGTTTAAATGTTTGAAGGATAAAATAAGACAGTGGTTGTATCAGAATTATTATCTTTCATATTGGTCAATTCATGTTCAAACATTCTTTCTTTTCTCTTCATAACAGTAATTCCAAAGGAAGGCAAGACAAAAGAAGGCAAACACAAGGACACAAACATTTGCAGCTAACAGAGCAGTATACCTCTTTAACTTGTGATAAGAGACCATAAGGCCCTGTACACACGAGCAGACATGTCCGAAGAAAGCGGTCCGCGGACCCTTTTCATCGGACATGTCTGCTGGGAGCTTTTGGTCTGATGTGTTTACACACCATCAGACCAAAATCCCAGCGGACAGAGAACGCGGTGACGTATAAAACACCGACGTTCTCTAACACGCGAGTTCAATGCTTCCACGCATGCGTCAAATCAATTCGACGCATGCACAGGATTTCGGGCCGCTGGTTATACGTCATAACCAGCGGACATGTCCGATGAGTCGTACTAACCAGTCGGACAATATTTTAAAACCAATAATAAATGGACCGCTGCCATTTTATACCCAGCAAGAGCTTTTGTAAGTTTGTTTTAGTTTAAGGCAGTACCTCTTGAAAAAAGTCAAAGAAAATTTATGAGATCCCCCGGGAAATCCATGCCAGACCCTCTGGGTCTGGAACTGATTTTAAGAGAGACTCTTAAATGCTTGAGTTTCTCCTAAAAATCCTTACCAGACCCCCAATCTGAGCATGCAACCTGGCTGGCCGAAAAAAGGGGACAACTTCTCTTCTTAATCATTCTAGGTCACATGACCTGGACATGGGGGGTGCTTTACCAGAGGAGATGTCATTGTTGTCCCTGCCCCCCTGAGTACACGAATGGTGATGTCAGCAGTTCCTAGGGATGAAGCAGGTGCAAGAACTCACTGCTTACTTAGCAACCAAAGACAGTGGGATGCTGTCATATATAGAACTGGTAGGAATACCATACTATATATGATTTTTGGCTCCTTCCAAATGGGCAAATGTTTGGGTGTTCATCGAAAGACTTGAACAGCCAAAGTTTGGTACAAACCTAGGTTCAGACCAAAGCATCAGCTTATCCCTAATGTATAAGTGTGGGCAGAGATTATTATCCACATAGTATATACATAGGATGTAAACAACTGGCTCTGTCTGCTTGGATCACATCCGCAGTCTTGGATCAGAGAGGTTTTGTCACATTGTAGCAGCGGGGATCCTTTTTTGTCTCAGGACAATTAAATCAAGCAATCTTTCTTCAGTCCACTCAGGTAAGAGTTCCAAAAAAGTTTTGCACGGGGCTTTGGGTCGTTGAGAAGGACCGTGCACTGGTGTTAGAGAATGCATTTCTCGGCTTACTGTTAGGGTACCTATTTGGTAGGCTGTACAGAGCCCCTATGATATCTAATGGTGGTCCATGGCAGTCTGGCCTTCTTTGCACTACTGCTTTGTTATCCTTTAAACAGATTGGCAAAATGTGCACCTTAGAAGTATGAAAGTCAGCTTTTATGGCATTCCCCAAGCATCATAGGCTGAATGAGCAGTTGACAAGTCCTTGTGTGTGTGTTTACATCACAGCAGCAGAAAAAATATAAAAAGCTTTTTATAATGTATTGATTCTGGGAACAGCTGATCCTCTCCACATGGCACTCTACAGTGGAAAAAATAAAGTTACACTGGATAAACCCAAACACCAAGAATGATCGCATCCTGAGTTGACCTAGAAAATACTCCTTAGAATGGGCAGGCATATTACTAAGTGCTAAATGACAGATTCATCTGATGCTAGCTTAAAAAGTCATTAACTGGAAGAGGCACATTTAGGAAAGAATCCAGCATTTCAGCAGGATGACAATAATCATAAACTATTAGTGGCTTCGGTCCTGCAATGAAAAATGACTAGAGCTTACAGTATCTGATGTACTGAACTTCTTCAAATCACAGCTACAAAAATAAATAAATCAGAAGTCCAAAAGGGAATCTTATATGCTTTGATAATGTTGCTTACAGTTGGTACTTGGGAAGTCCATTGGAAACCATTGAATACAGTATTTTAGTATGTATTGTAGGGATGGGCTATCTGTTCAAGTCGAACATGAGTTCGACTCGAACATTGTCTGTTCGCCCAATTGCCGAACAGCGAACAATTTGGGGTTTTCTAATTCAAATTCGAAAAGCCGCAGAACACCCTTTAAAAGTCTATGGGAGAAATCAAAACTGCTCATTTTAAAGGTTAATATGCATGTATTAATGCAAAAAAAAAAATATTTAACCCGATTGTTAAAACGACCTTGCCTACACACGATCGTGAAAAAAAAATGCTCTAGCAAAGCGCGGTGCCATACTACTGTACACGTACGACGGCACTATAAAGGGGAAGTTCCATTCGGATGGTGCCACCCTTTGGGCTGCTTTTGCTGATTTTGTGTTAGTAAAAGACGATTCACGCTTTTCTGTCTGTTACAGCATGATGAATGTAAAAAAATATATATATATCAATAAGATATATATAGAGGTGGGACTTTGAATGCGACCGTGACCACAAAGTACACCGATCTCCATCCCTAATGTTTGATGGAAAGGATAAATGGAAAAGGGGATAAGGTGGGCAGTGGGACTTTATATGAAACGCAAAACTGAGGTAGATTGAATCAAATAAAGATGTTTTAATTTATTAAAAGGTACAATAGAGCATAATGCAGTGATGGTATCAATACAAATTCAATGTATAATTCAGAATATAACCGTCAACATGAGTGATGAATGTGCTTACTCCATTACGAATGCTAGTTTTACCAGAACAAGCGCTCCCGTCTCATAACTTGCTTCTGAGCATGCACGTTTTTTTCACGTCATTAAAGCTCACACACGACCATTTTTTACGGCGTTAAAAACGACAACGTTAAAAACGTCGGGAAAAATTAGAGCATGTTCGAAATTTTTAATGCCCATTTTTTACATTGTGAAAAATGCTCTGGAGCCCCCACACGATCGTTTTTAATGACATTAAAAATAAAACGTAATTTTTTTACAACCTGAAAAATGGTCGTGTGTACGCGGCATCAGTTTTTACGTTTCAATGTTTTTTATTAGAAAGGATAAAATGGTATAGACATTCAAAAAAAGAAAAAACCATATCTGGTCATTGTACAGTCATAACAGCATATGGAATTCTAATACCGAGGGATCCAATGCCCTAAGTTCCCAGTTGGAATACCAGGAAAACATCAAAGGATAAGCAAAGAAAAAACAAAGAAATAAAACAAAATACAAAATCCAATAGAGAATGCATAGATTATCTATGAACAAATATTTCCCTCAGCTTCGAATCATTGACCGACAACGATCGTACAATGTGGATAAGCCAGGAAAGAGGATATCAAAGCCTAAGAAACCCTACATGGGCTTAATCCGGTCATACCAATAAAGATATATCAAGGTAGCCGAGACAGAGAAGTCAAGAAGAGAGAATGGGATAGAAAGGAAAGAGAGAGGGAGAAAGGGGAAAGAAAAAGGGAGAGGGGGGAGAGGGGGGGGGAGCCACGGATCGGCATTTCCAAACCACAGAACTGAAACTTGTAACTAAGTCCCACACACACTGGCGTCATTAGTGAGGTATCGAATCCAAGGATCCCACACCTGATGAAAGAATTTCATTTTATCTTGTGTCAGGGCTGACAGCCTCTCATTTAACATCAGCCAGGATCATTTGCCCTTAAGCTGTTCAAATGGGAGAGCCGCCGACCTCCAATTTCTGGCAATGGTGATTTTTGCCGAAATAAAAATAAATGTTAGTAGTCGTCTGCTGGATTTAGAGGCCTCAACCCCCCCACTCCCCAGCAGCGCCTGCTTCGCCAATTTGGGCAAGTTTATCCGGGTGAGGGAGTAAACAAAATTATACACCCTGATCCAGAACCTCCTGACCTTGGGACACGTCCACCAGATATGATAAATAGTTCCTAGTTGGCCACATCCCCTAAAGCAGTAAGGCGTAGCTCCTGGCACGAAGGTTGCCAGTCTAGCTGGCACCATGTACCAGCGCAGCAAGACCTTATAGTTGGCCTCTATGATAGAGGTGTTAATGAGAGAACGGGAAGCCAACTCCGCCATTTCACACCAGTCCTCTAGATCAATGGTTTCCTGCAAATCGGTTTCCCACTGGACCATGTAGTTCAATTTGGCTGCTACGTGTGATAATATAGAATATGTAACAGATATGTGGCCTTTAAGCTTGTCGTATTGCCTACATAATTGTTCCATGGACGTAAGGGTAGATAGATCGCCCCTACGAGCCAAAGTCTGTATGAAATGGGTGAGTTGGGTGAACCTGTAACCTTCAGTTGGGGGCATGTGGTATTTGTCGATCATGGCCCTCTCGGTCAGCATACCCCTATGATCGCACAAATCAGCTATCCGCAGAAGGCCTTTATTAGTCCACCAGTTAAATGCTTGAGGGGTGAGACCCGGGGTGAAGGCCTTGTTCAGCAACAATGGTGCCATTGGGGTATGAGGTGACCTAAATTTATGAGTTCTGGAGAGTCTGTCCCATATATCTAAAGATAATGACAAAGTAGGGCATAGGATGGCCGGCCTCTCCTTAGTTGGGAGCCACATAAGGTGGGAGATTGGACTGGGGTGACATGAATGAGATTCCATGGTCATCCAGATAGCTTGTGCCCTCTGGGAATGGAATCTCGACAATTGTGCTACCTGTGCAGCGTAAAAATATTTCAGCAAATCTGGTAACCCGAGTCCACCTTTTCGTTTTGGTGCGTATAGAGTTACCCTGTTCACCCTAGGTCTCTTGTCCCCCCAAATAAACTGTAAGACTCTACGTTGAAACTGCTTAAGGTCATTACTGGGCAATGATATAGGTAATGTGCGGTAAAAGTACAATAATCGAGGTAGAACGTTCATCTTTATCGAGTGTAATCTGCCAAGCCACGATGGGGGGTGCAACTGCCACCTTGCCAAATCGTCCGTCAATCGTTTAAAAAGGCCTGGATAATTTCTTTTGTATAGCTGACTAATGGAGGAGGTCAAGTGTATGCCTAAATAGGGGAGAGCGTCCGGTTCCCATCGAAATTGGAAGCACTGTTCAAGTGTAGCCTGGATATTACTAGGTAACGATAGGTTCAGAGCCCTGGATTTACTGTGGTTGATTTCTAATCCCGAAATGTCAGAGAATGGTTGTAAAATGGCAAGTAAATTGGGGAGGGAGGTGATCGGTGAAGACAAGGTCAGCAATAAATCGTCCGCGAAAAGCAAACATTTATGTTCATAGTCGCAACAGTTGATGCCCCGAATGTCCACACTGGCACGTATTTTGATCGCTAACGGTTCGATCGCCAACGCGAATAGCAACGGTGACAGTGGACAACCCTGTCTCGTACCACGCTTGATCATCAGAGGTTGGGAAGAATATCCCTTAAGCACCAGTGAAGCACTCGGGGAGTCATATAATGTACGAAGGAGATCCAAAAAGCACTGTCCAAAGCCAAAACGTTCTAAAACATTAAACAAATAGTCCCATGAGATGGAATCGAATGCTTTCCGGATATCTAATGATAGCAACATCCCCCTCCTGACTCCTCCATTGTCCCAATCAGATTGGATCGCAGATATAAGATTAATTAACCGACGGGTTTGATCAGAAGCCTGCCTATTAGGGATGAAACCCGCCTGGTCAGGGTGAATATAGCTTTGAATTATTGTATTTAGTCTTTGGGCCAGAATTTTGGTGAGGATCTTTAAGTCTGTATTGATAAGAGAAATCGGGCGGTAGTTGGCACAGTCCCCATGATCCTTCCCCGGTTTTGGAATCATATGTATATAAGCAGCGTTCTCATGGCAGGGGAGTTTATTACCACTTCTTAAGGCGTTAAAATAAGAGCAAAGGTGGGGCGCTAAGACATCTGAGTATTTTCTATAATAGTGGCCCGGGAAGCCATCCGGCCCCGGTGCCTTAGTGGGGTGAGTAGATTTGATTGCGGCTCGGATTTCAGGTTCCGTAAAGGCTCCATCCATCAGGTCCGTATGTGCTGGTGTCAATTTTGGCAACTGCAAGTCGTTGAAGAATGCCTCTTCCTTGGAACGATCCAATGTTTTTGGTGAGTTATATAACTTAGTGTAAAATTTATAAAATTCGCTAATTATTTTCTCGGGGTTTTGGGTCGTATGACCTGTAGATAGTCTCAACTTTGGCAATGTCGGTGAAAATGGCCGGGGGACAAGTTTTCTGGCCAGCATTGTGGTCGGCTTATCCCCCATAGTATAGAACCTATGTTTCGACCAACTTATATGTTTTTCAGCTTGTGTAGTCAAACTGAGGTTGAGTGCCAATCTAGCATTGTCTATTTTATGTCTAATATCAATCTGAGGGTTTTTACGCTGTTCTTCTAGTAGTTCCTCTAAATGTGTTTCCAACTGCTCGATCGTTCGTTCTCTGTTCCGCTTCGCCCTAGCCGCTATTTGAATAAGTTTCCCCCGTATTGTAGCCTTATGAGCAACCCAGGTAATCGCAGGGGATGTGTCCGGTGTCTTATTAATCTTAAAGTACTCTTCTATCTCTTTACCGATTTCCGCGCAGGTTATAGGGTCGTTCAATAAGCTCACATTCAGTCGCCATGGGGAGGGTTTAGATTTAGCCCACAGCCCAGCAGTGAAGATCTGAAGCGGAGAGTGGTCTGACCAGGGGGTTGACAAGATTTTCACTGATTTAATGTAAGGGAGCAAGGGGGTGCGTATCAGGAGATGATCAATCCTGGAATATGTACGATGGGCTTGAGAGAAGTGTGTGAAGTCCCTGGCTGTGGGATTAAATTCCCGCCAGGCATCGATCAGGGCGTGTAAATTAAATAGTCGTGCCACCTTACTGCTCGCTATCGGTGGACGTCTTAAAACAGGCTTAAGAGAGTCGGATTTGTCCATAATTCTGTCCAAAGGAATATTACTATCCCCTCCCAAGATTACTTGGCCCTGAACCTTAGGCAACAATATTCGGAGCATCTTACTAAAAAAGTCAAGCTGTCCTGTGTTAGGGGCGTAATACGAAATAAAGGAGACCTCCTGATCATGAAACCGTCCCACCGCCATAATGTACCTACCACCCTTGTCTTTGATTATAGAGATGGGAGTAAAAGGCGTCCGCTTTGAAAAACAGATGGCTACACCCCCCTTCTTTTCTGGACCCCCTGCTAAGTAAAATTGTGGGTATTTAGCGTTTAAATAGCGGGGAGCTGAGGTTTTAGAAAAATGGGTTTCCTGCAGCAAGAGGACTTCAGCCTTCTGCCTATGGTAATACTGAAAGGCCTTAGTCCTCTTAACTGGGGAATTGAATCCATGGACGTTGTGGCTGATGACAGAATATTCAGCAGTCAAGGCAGTGGCCATCGTGGCAGGGCAGAGCACTCTTACCTCGTGTATATGAAAGCAGGGCTGGATCGCTGGAACAGCGGCGGCTGACCTCCAAGGCTCCCAAGACCAGGATGCGTGGGGAGAGCGTGCCGATCCGGGGCTCACATAGAAAAAGGGGAGAACAAGAGGGAATTAGAAAAGGACAGTAAGAAGACAGACAAATTTTAGTAGGCCATAGGCCTAGGCAACCTAACTGAGATTGTTGAAATATACGTTTTTTGTATAAAAGAACCTGGGGGATAACCCCCACTGGAGACAATATCCGGTACATTAAGTGCAAGGGTACTATTCTCGTCCGAGAATAAGTAGTCTCGCAATCAAGTGGCATGTAAGACCACCCCGACTCAAACATGTAAAAAAAAACTTACTGGAACAGGACAATCAGGGGTAACAAGAACATACGTGTCTGGTGCAACACCGCAAACTGCCCACGGCGACACATATCCCAGATGGGGGCGACACAGAGGCAGGAAGAGTCCCCATCGGTTGTTCCCGCCCCTGCGGCCCCCCCACAGGGGAACAATTAGCCAACTCAACCCCAAACCCCATTCCCAGATTTGGGAAATACAGTTCCGATAGCCTTATTAGAGTCCGGAGGGACAACAAACTATCATCAGGGCAGTTCCTTCCATAGAAATAAAAATTAAAAATCAAAATCAAAAAGTAAAAAGGAAGAAGAAAAGGGACCAGTGGCTTGGCAAAGCCTCAATTACGTAGAGAGCGACAATGACCCTGCAAGGTCAGGAACTCAAACCGATGTTGGGTCGGATCCAGATGACCCCGTTGTAGAAAGTTCCAAGGGAGGACAAAGGACCGTGAAGGCACTCAGGTGTCGCGTTGAGCTCTCTTGGCCTGAGCACGCCCGCGATCCCTCCATAATGGCGAAAGAGGGCGATCACCTGGGCGCGAAGAAGAAGATGTCTGGGGGTCTTGTGTGATGATTCCAAGTTCAAGCAGCAGGTCCTCCCCCGTTTGAAACGTAGAAAAGGAGTGTGACCGTCCCTTATAGGTGAATGATAGTCTAAACGGGAACGACCATCTATATTTGATCTGCTTGTTCTGTAGTTGTTGGAGCAGTGGGCGAAGGATCCTACGTTTCTGTACTGTGGACGGTGCCAGATCCGTAAAGAGCTGTATGGGAGTACCGAAAAGTGACAAATCTGGTTTATTACGGGCCACAAACATCATTCTCTCTTTGATACGGTAAAAATGCGGTTTAGCAATAACGTCCCGCGGCAATCCACCCATCCTCGGGGCTGTCAATGCTCGGTGGATCCGATCAATTTCCATATGATGGGCGGAAATGTCAGGTATAAGTTCCTTCATTAACTCTCTCATAGCCCCCTCAAGGTCAGTGTGAGTCTCTGGGAGGCCACGAATGCGCAAATTGTACCTTCGCGAGCGATTCTCGAGGTCCTCGATTTTTGTGTATGCCTCATCCAGCCGGTCCTGTAGGTCTGTGAGCATGGTGGTATTCTGATTGACCCGTTTGATTGTACTGTCGACCTTGGTCTCAATCTGATCAAACCGTTCACCCAGACTATGAATATCTTTTTTCAGATCAGTAGTGATCATGGTGCACGCCTTGGATAATTCCTGTTGTAACATGGTGGAAAAGCGAGACAGTAAGATGGCATCAGGGGAATAGTGGGCAAACTGAGGAGGGGGAGACCCCTGGCTATGCTGGCTATGCTGGCTGTGCTGGCTGAACAAGGCCTCAGTCAAATCTGCCATGTTCCTGTCCATCGAGGAGGCTGGGGAGTGGGCCTTGTCATGTCCCTCCGCATACAGTGCTGGAGATAAGGGCTGTAAGTGTGACTCACCCCCATGAATAGAGTCCACATCTCCCGAGGACTGAGATGAATAAGGATCCCTGGGTGCCTCTAGCTGGTCTTGCCTGTCTCCCTTCGGTACTGCTCCACTGGATTTCACCGCTGTGCTGCCACGTGTGTCTGGGCGGCCGGGCGCCATATTGGATTGCAGCCAATGCTTAGGGGAAGACCCCGCTCCTCCCTTGATTCCGGGCTGTCTGTGCTGGCCTTTTCGTGGCTGACCTCGTGCCCGCCGGTTCATCACCGTTCGGGGCTTCAGTGTCGGCGTTCAGACCCCCGTGCCTGCGCTAAATCTAGCTGTAGAGAGTCGGGGTGCCGGGAGCTCAGCTAGAACGCGTCCTTCCCGGAAGTCCCGCGCATGCGCGATGCGGCATCAGTTTTTAAAACTTTTTTTGCATTGATTCATGTCCCCTGGCACAGAACCCAGGTCCCCAAACACTTTTTATGACAATAACTTGAAAATTAGCCTTTAAAATGATCACTTTTGATTTTTCATGTTCGTGTCCCATAGACTTTAACAGTGTTCGCGTGTTCAAATTAATTTTTTGCCTATTCGCATGTTCTGCTGCGAACCGAACTGGGTGGTGTTCGGCTTGCAAAACTAAAACAATGAAATTACATTTCTGGTAATGAAAATACAATATGGGCCAGATTCACATAGGTTAGCGGATCTTTAGATCCGCGTAACCTATCGGATTTAAGATCCGCCGCCGCAAGTTTTTGAGGCAAGTGGTTAATTCACTTACCTCAAAACTTGCGGCGGCGTATCGTAAATCCCCCGGCAGAATTCAAATTCCGCGGCTAGGGGGCGTGTAGTATTTAAATCAGGCGGGTTCCCGCGCCGATCGAACAGCGCATGCGCCGTCCACAAATTTACCCAGCGTGTATTGCGGTAAATGACGTCGCAAGGACATCATTGGTTTCAACGTGAACGTAAATGGCGTCCAGCCCCATTCACGGACGAGTTACGCAAACGACGTAGAAATTTTAAATCACAACGCGGGAACAACGGCCATACTTAACATTGGCTGCACCTCATAGACCCAGGGGTAACTATCCGCCGGAAAAAGCCGAACGCAAACAATGTAAAAAAAAACGCCGGGCGGTCGTTCGTTTCTGAATCGGCGTATATCCTCATTTGCATATTCGTCGCGCAAATAAACCGAAACGCCACCTAGCGGCCGGCCTGGAATTGCAGCCTAAGATCCGACGGTGTAAGTCACTTACACCTGTCGGATCTTAGGCATATCTATGCGTAACTGATTCTATGAATCAGTCGCATAGATACGACCGACGGAATTCAGAGATACGACGGTGTATCAGGAGATACACCGTCGTATCTCTTTGTGAATCTGGCCCTATGACTTCAGAGCTGCTCATTTTTGACAGTGCAATTATCCCTATGTTAAAAGCAATCAAATTTTTTTTTTTTTCTGAAACAGGTTAGATCTTACACTGTGTACTATTCCATTTACCCTACAGACTTATACAGCCAGAGTGTGCTAGATGGAGGTTAATCACACATGGTTTTGTACTGTGAAAATCATAAGATTGCATTCTGATAAAAAAAAGAAAGAAAAAAGGAAAAGAAAGAAATTAAAGCTAATGTCATCATTGTCTATACAGTAGAAGCAGTTTGAGTAAGTTTGTCTGTAACATGTTCTAGTCTCTTCTCTATTAGGGATGAGCCGAACACTCCCCAGTTTGGTTCGCACCAGAACACAGGCAAAAAATGTGTGCGAACATGCAAACACTGTAAAAGTCTATGGGACACGAACGTGAAAAATCCAAAGATTTTATTTTAAAGGCTTATATGCAAGTTATTGCCATGAAAATTGTTTGGGGACCCGAGAACTGCCCCAGGGGACATGTATTAATGGGAAAAAAAGGAGCCGTGATTTTAATCATCTTTAAAGTGAAACAATAAAAATGAAATATTCCTTTAAATATCATGGGGGGGGGGTTCCCTTAGTCTGCCTGTAAAGTGGCACATCCTTCTGATGAGTTATACTGTGCTGCAGCAAACATTTCTAAAGAAATGTTTTTTATTTAAAATTGCATGCACTGTAATGTATTACCGGATCCCAGCAATATAGATAAAAATCAAGAAAAACTTTTGTTTACATTTTTGGATAGAATGGAGAGGGGGTCAGGTTTTTATTGCTGTCTGTGCCCCCCATTAACACCTTCCCCACCGAGCCATAGTAAAATGACGTCGGCGGGGACCTTTCGTCCTTCAGACTGGACGTCATATGACGTCCTGTCTTTTCCGGCCGCTAGGGACCCGGTGGGACCCGGTGCGCGTGCCCGGCGGCCGCGATGTCCGCCGGGCACCCGCGATTACCCGCAATCACGGCAGGTCGATGGATCTGTGTGTGTAAACACACAGATCCATGTCCTGTCAGCGGTGAGGAGATCGTTGTGTGTTCCCAGTACAGAGGAACACACATCGATCTCCTCCCCTTGTGAGTCCCCTCCCCCCTAACAGTTAGAACACACTTTAGGGAACATATTTAACCCCTTCAGCGCCCCCTAGTGTTAACCCCTTCTCTGCCAGTCACATTTACACAGTAATCAGTGCATTTTATAGCACTAATCGCTGTGTAAATGTGAATGGCCCCAAAAATGTATTAAAAGTGTCCGATATGTCCGCCACAATGTCACGGTCACAATAAAAAAAAAAAAAAATCGCAGATCGCCGCCATTACTAGTAAAAAAAAAAAAAAAAAATGCCATAATTCTAATTCCTATTTTGTAGACGCTAGAACTTTTGCGCAAACCAATCAAATACGCTTTTTGCGGTTTTTTTGGTTTACCAAAAATATGTAGAATACGTATCGGTCTAAACTGAGGGAAAAAAAGTTTTTTTTTTTAAATTATGATATTTATTAAATCCAAAAGTTAAAGATATTGTGTTTTTTTTCAAAATTGTCGCTCTTCTTTTGTTTATAGCGCAAAAAATAAAAAACCGCAGAGGTGATCAAATATCACTAAAAGAAAGCTCTATTTGTGGGGAAAATAGCGTGAGAATTTTGTTTGGGAGCCACGTCGCACGACCGCGCAATTGTGAATCAAATTGCGACAGCGCTGAAAACTAAAAATTGGTCTGGGCAGGAAGGGGGTGAAAATGCCCTGTATGGAAGTGGTTAAGGAGATTCTGTTTACCATCACCATTAAAAGTTATAGCAGGCAAATCTTCCAATAGGGGCACTAGTTCTGGTCACCTGGGGGTCCCCAAGGAATTCCCTTTATTTGCAGGATTTTCCTATCACTCCTTTTTAGGCTATGGGACAGCAAGTGAAGGTAAATCTCCACAATGGAAAAAAATAACCCTCCCTATCTCTATCTAAAGTTCTACTTTAATTTTACATGTTATATAGATCAATGTACAAAAATATAGTCTTTTTTTTATTTTTATTTTTTGGCAGCTGACCATTTAATTAAAAACACTTGGGCATTTGTTATTCTCTAATCTCCAGTGGCTAATTTCGTAAAGAGAAACTTCACCTTTGTCAACAAATTATAGCAAAGGCATGTTTGGAAATGTTTAGTGATGACAATTTACAAACAAATACAGTACTTATAGATGATCACAGCTTCCATTGACTTTTGTGTTCTGTAGTGACCTACAAGCTGGTGAAAGAAACCATAAGGAAGGAAAACAAGTATTCCACACACCAAAATGCAGATTACATGCAGCAGCTTGGTTGTAGAAAAATGGCGGCTTTTCAATGTATGGACTGACGTAAGGGTAAGTATATTTACATTTCAAGAAGGTTATTGAGAAAAAGTTAACATGCTGGGGCAGGATTACTTAGAAATGCATTTTTTTTTGGTGTTTCCGATCTTTAATTGCAGACCCACAAATCATCCTTGAGTCAATTTACCTTCATACTCTATAGGAGTTTACTGTTGTTTGTTGTATCTAGGTTTACCCAGCCTGCCCCAGATCTGCTGCTGTCTACTGTTTTTCTTGAACAGGATTTTGGCCTACTACTTCTAAGAACCACTTTTAGGGTATAAGTGGATGGCCATTTAAGATGTCTTTTGAGTTCTTTCTGCGCTAAACGAATGATGTAGCAGGGACTTACAAGCATTAGTCATGAATAATGGGTCATTTGGAACAACCTGAAGGCTGATGCACCACTGCCTTCCTTTTCTGCTCATCGATGTTGAGCAATGTCCACATTTGCTAGGCTGTCACCCAAATATTTAAATTGTAACTCCACTTTTGTGGGGAAATAATAAATAGCAAATAAATAAAAAATAATATAGCATATACAATAGTACAATAGTGACACAAGTCATATGGTGATTGAATGTTATTAAAACTTACCTTTCCTTTTAAATATGCAGCCGCTGTAATTTTCTGAAAATGCAATGCAGTATGGCTACCTGGAGGTGTTCTGTACACAGAATGCCCCCAGAAACATAATTTCCTGCTTGTGTGATAGGCTTACTGATTTTCCCAGAAGTCTGTACTAAGATGCAAGTCAGATTTCAGCCATCCCCTGCAACAAAAATTAAATTTTTGGTGAGATAGTCCTAATAGGAAATCACGTCTAAAGGGATGCAGACCCTGCAATTTTCCTTATTAAAGCCCTGCTGGTGCAGCAGATAGTTGATATTAATAAAACCACTCCCATTAGACTCACTTTCCCAAATGGACACATGCAAACACACATGAATTTCTTCAGAATAACAAAAGTTAGAAATCTGCAACAAAGTTTGTTAAAATCCTTGCAATGTACATCACCTAGAGGGGAAGTTTTTTTTCTCAACAAAAGTAGAGTTACGCTTTAGATTTACACAGCTCCGGGGCAGCCGTAATTAAAGAATGGCCCTGTGTGTCTTCTGGTCCAATTCAGGTACAAATTCAGGCTAAAATTTGGACCTGATTCGCACCTGAATCGGTGAACAGGGACGCACCAGACCCTATGCTTTGAGCCACGGCCTCAGCATATGTGACCAGAGTCTAAAGGTTTAAAGCAGGGGTCTCAAACTGGCGGCCATGCAGCTGTTGCACAAGTCCCATGAGGCATTGCAAGGCTACTGCCTCGTACACACGACCAGGAAAACTGCCCTGAGAGCTTTTGGCCGGACATGTATATGCTCCATCGCAGTTTTCCTGACAGGAAAACTGTGCGGAAAAAAAAGAGAACATGTTCCGGGATTCCTGGGGGTCTTTTTCCCGTCGGGAAAACCGGTCGTGTGTATGCTTTTCCAAGGGGAAAAAAACATGCATGCTCAGAATCAAGTATGCGAGGGGA
This sequence comes from Rana temporaria, assembly GCF_905171775.1. Taxonomy (NCBI): domain Eukaryota; kingdom Metazoa; phylum Chordata; class Amphibia; order Anura; family Ranidae; genus Rana; species Rana temporaria. Next base: position 481,877,134 of record NC_053489.1, read on the forward strand.
GCACTCGTTCTGGTAAAACTAGCGTTCGGAATGGAGATAGCACATTTGTCACGCTGTAACGGACTGAAAAGCACAAGGCTGAAAAGCGTGAATCTTCTCTCACCAAGCTTGGACGGGTGGTATTTGGCCTGAACATGTGTATGTAGGCTGGCTTGAGAGGAATCCCGTCGGGAAAAACATTGTTTGTTGTGTGTACAGGGTATAACAGTTGGCATGATGGGACTTGTAGTTTCGCAACAACTGGAGGGCTGCCAGTTTGAAACCCCTGGTTTAAAGGGTTACAGGGTATGAAAATTATAGATATATTATTTTCCTTTTTGATTTTGCTCTCTGTGAAGTAAAAAGATCTTTACATAAGCAATTACTCAATAGCTTATCACAAAATTTACACCAGGCACATAATGCATATTTGTAAAGGAACTCTAATAAAGGCACACACGATTGGAAATTCTGACAAGAAAACTGTGGATTTTTTTCAGACGGAATTTTGGCTCAAACTTGTGTTGCATACACATGGTCACACCAAATTCCGACCGTCAAGAATGCGGTGACGTACAACAAGTATAAAACGGAAATTCCATTCCCAGATCGCCACCCTTTGGGCTCCTTCTGCTATTAGAAGTTTGGTGAGAGACGATTCGCGCTTTTCAGCCTTCGTGCTTTTCAGTCCGTTACTGCTGTTCAGTTTGTGCTTGTGGGTTCGTATCTGTTTTTCAGTGAATGTAGTCAGTTCGTATCTGGTTTTCAGTGCGTTCTTGTCCGCTTGTTTCTGATTTTCAGCTTGTTCTTCGCAGGTCTTTCTGTTCTTCAGTGCGTTCTGTTCATTCGTTCTGACCAGCCGACCATTTTCTAGCCATGTTGTGGCTACGTACTCAACGTAGAGTTCGTGCTGTGTGGGGGCTTTGTGTTGGGGTTCTTACTTTGACCCAAGCCCAGTCCATGAACATGGTGGGGAGGAATTCATGCTCCAGCGTGACCAATTCTTGCATATGCCTTTGCTGCGGGAGATCCAGGAGAATAATCCTTTTTTTTTTATTATTAAGTATAAAATACATACAATATTTCATTCACAGACAGAGAGCCTGTTCCGGCCCCAGAAAAATATACAAAAATACAAAAATACTTTATTTTCCAGTTTTAAGAAAACCCCAGCCCTAACCCAACCCCAGAAACCGCCCTCTTCTCTCCAACCAACCATCTCATGTCATGTCTCTCTTTGCCTATTGCCCTTCCTGCTCTATACCATCCTGTCTGCAAATCTCTGTGACCAATTCTCGCATATGCCTTTGCTGTGGGAGATCCAGGAGAATAATCCTGATGATGGACCCCATTTTTCACCGTCTGTTGCTGTCCCCTTATATTACGAAGCAGGACACCTTCATGCGGCATGCCATCACTCCCGAGCAAAGGCTAGTCGCCATGTTGCGCTACTTGGCGACAGGGAGAATTCTGCAGGACATCAAGTTCATGACAGGCATCTCCCCCCAGGCTCTGGGGATCATCATTCCAGAGACCTGTTCTGCCATCATACAAGTCCTGCAGAAGGACTATATTAAGGTAAGTTTTCTCCTTTAACATCACATTCTATGTATTTAATGTTTGCTAATGTATTGTATTTCATTCATTATTCCCTTATTACCATGATTGTAATATGCTGTGAATGTCCCCTTTGTCCCCTTTGTCCCCATGCAAAGAAAGATCTCATTCCCCTCCCCATTGGCTTACTTGCTTCACGTGGCACGTTCCCCTGACCTCTCAGGATTGAGTCTGAAAAAGTGACTCCTCCCAAGGGCTTGAACTGCTCCAGTGGTAAACAGCGGGTGAACCTAGCAGTAGGCGTCTGGCTGCTGGAGCAGATAGGCAGGGCTTTTCATCCCCAACCTCTGCGTCCCATCTCCCCTGGACTTGTGATCTCCCTTCCCCGGGCGCCCTCCGGGCCTCAGCAGGCATCGGTAGCCTTAAAGGTAAGCCTCTGCTCACAGGGCTTGTTTTCTCCACACCCTGAAACCGTTAGCAGGCGTCCTTTTCAGGACAAGCCGCAGTGGCGGCCCTCACTCCACCTCGTGGAACGCCCGGCGGCCGCGTTCGTTAGGAAAGACCGCAGCTTCATCCGTGGCCTAGCGACGTACCGCACTCAACCGTCTGAAAGCCCCAATTTCCCTGCAAACAGACACAGATCCCCCCCTCCCACCCTTTCCATCACAGGCATCCCTGCAATAGCCCTCGACCGCACGACTTAGCCCCCCAGCCACACACCAATCCTCAGTGGGTGGCCAATTTGGTACACCCCCGCAGTTTGGGATACCCCTTCCTCTCACCCCCGACCCAATCCTTAACCCTATAACCATAACTTAACACCCCCGCAGTTTGGGATACCCCCCATCCCCGACCCTGTTCCCTTCAAGGTCACCACCTCGGCCCGTTCAGTATTTTGATCCAGGGCCACGGCCGATCGTCCACCTGGGGGTCAGGATGGAATTTTTTTCCCTGCCACGGCACATTGGCATAGCACGGACAGGGGTTTTTCACCTTCCTCTGGATCAAACAGGGAGCTGCGTTTCACTGAACCGTCACTCCTCCCAGCACTACTGAAAACCCCCCCCCCTTTTTTAGGCATCTGCCCCTAGTGCGTCAGCAACTATGGCTAAACTGTGTTACTGGGCAGCAACTATTTGGGGACTAAAGTCATTGGCCTCAATATTGCCGGCTGCCACCAAAAAAGCCTTAAGGACGGAACGACTATTCAGAATCGATCGACGATCGACAGTCAAACACGACACCGGCTTATACAAACCAAAGCGCATATCATGCGCTCTGGTCAATACAAGATCGGCAGTAAGACACCGAGTAGAAATTCATGATCTCATTCTACAATGCGACTTAGACTGTCTCTTTATTACTGAAAGCTGGCTCACAGCTGACTGTAACACCATTCTGGGTGAACTGGTGCCAGAGAACTATCGCATAATAATAGAAAACATAGTGGGGCAAAGAGGAGGGGGCCTGGCAGTGATCTACAAGAGTTCCCTCTCGATCACTAAACCAGTCCATCAAAACACACTTCCATTCATGGAAACTCTCTCCTTACAGCTTCAAACAAATCCCCAGGAGACCGTCCATATTCTACTCTGCTATAGACCACCGGGTCCAAAACCGCAGCTTCTCACATCACTGACAGAGTTCATTTCCACTTATACACTAAACAGTAAACATCTTTTGCTGCTTGGGGATCTCAACCTTTGGGCCAACTCCTCACTCGATCCCGTGGCTGTCGCTTGTATTGACCACCTGGAAGGACTAGGTCTGCAGCAGCTAGTATGTGGGCCCACACATACTTCTGGTCACACGCTCGATCTTATTTTCAGACAAGATCTGGAAGTAAAAATTCTGGAAAATTAACCGTTACCATGGACAGACCACCATGTAATCAAATTCATGATTACCAAAAATGCCCCTTTAACAAAAACACCAAAACCAGTGACAATGCACTGGACGAGATCTCAGAAGAAGCTCCATTCGGAACTCTTCAAAACAACATTAGGGAATAAAGTAAAAGACATTCATTCTCATCAGTCAGCCACGGAAACCCTGGATGCCATTAACACAGCTCTACTACAGTCAGCCGACTTAGTAGCACCCAAACGCAAAACCTGCGTCCAGAAACACAACTCCGGCTGGTTTAACGACCAGCTGGCGTTGTTTAAGTAAGAACGCAGAAAAGCGGAAGCAGCTTGGAAAAGAAGCACTGCAGACGAAAACCACAACACCTACAAGGAAATAACCAAAAAATACCACATAGAAATTTTCAAGGCCAAACATTTTTTTTTTTCAAAATCATCACTAATGCCCTAAACCGCCCCCGCAAACTCTTCAAGCTGGTCACACAGACCATGAATCCAGTCTGTCTTGAAGCCCCCAATTCTGATACCCAAGAATTTTGCAATGAATTATCGGATCACTTCATTAACAAAATTGAAAGGATCCAAGAAAGCATTCAGCAAAACAGTACCCCACTCAATCCCCCCCTTAGTCAACCGCCCAACTCCCATAGAAATCAGCCACAATCAACTAGGTTCACTCTAAAACCCATCTCCATCGAGGCCACAAAAAATATCATCAGCGCCCTGCGTAACAGCACAGCACCTAATGATATTATCCCCACCAAACTGCTAAAGGAATGTGCTGACATTCTGGCACCACCTATTAAGCAGCTGATTAACCAATCATTCAGGGAAGGCACAGTGCCCACCCTGTTGAAACAAGGTATAATTAAACCCATTTTAAAGAAACCCACCCTTGACCCCAAGGACCCTGAACACCGTCGTCCCATAACAGGCCTGAACATCTTCTCCAAAGTAATGGAGAAAGCAGTGGTACAACAGCTGCAACAGCATCTAGATCCTTTTCAATCAGGCTTCCGTCCAGGGCACGGGACGGAAACAGCATTGCTCAAAATATAGGATGATGCTCTCGAGGCCGCAGACAAAGGAGAATCTTGTCTTCTAGTACTCTTGGACCTCAGCGCAGCTTTTGACACGGTAGACCACAAACTATTGCTGACTCGGCTATCAGAAGTAGCCAGAGTCGCAGAAGGTGACTTATCCTGGTTCTCCTCCTTTTTGGAAAACCGATCACAAGTGGTGAGACTAGGACCGTTCACCTCTGAAAAACGCATGGTGTCATGCGGTGTCCCCCAAGGATCCCCTTTGTCGCCGGTGCTGTTTAATATCTATCTTCGCCCTCTTTTTTAAATCATCAGCAGCCAAAAGTTGCTCTACCACTCTTATGCGGATGACACACAACTGTACTTTCGCATCTGCAACAAAAAGGATCATCATCTTGCTCTAGAGAAATGCCTCTCTTTGATAGAGAACTGGATGACAAAGAGTTATCTTAAACTCAATGGATCAAAAACAGAACTTCTCCTGTTGCACGCCAATCGAAAGAATCAACTGGCAACACCCTGGATACCCCCACCCATTCTGGGCAAAATCATCATCAATAGCACCAAAGTCAAAAGTCTCGGAGTCATCTTTGACACCTACATGACAATGGATGCACAAATAGGGTCAGTAGTCAACGGATCCCATCATCTGCTGTGCCTACTACACAGACTTATTCCATTTATTCCCAAAGAAGACATAGCAGTCGTGGTGGGAACAATTGTCAACTCCAGACTTGACTATGCAAATTCCCTTTACCTCGGACTCCCAAAGTACCAAATCACTCGCCTACAGGTCGTTCAAAATACGGCTGCGCGTCTTGTGACTGGGAAAAAACCTTGGGAATCTATCTCCCCTTCACTGAGAAGCCTTCACTGGCTGCCAGTGAAAGACAGAATCACCTTCAAAGCACTCTGTCTGACGCATAAATGTATCGTGGGAAATGCTCCTAAATATCTATGCGAAAAACTAAAGGCTTACAACCCCAATCGAGCGATGCGATCCTCCAACCAAAATCTACTCCAAATCCCCAAAACCAGATACAAGTCCAAAGGAGAAAGAAGGTTTGCGGTCCAAGGCCCTCAACTTTGGAACACTTTACCAACCTCCATTCGGTTGGAGGAGAATTACTTGGCCTTTAGGAGAAAGATCAAAACCCATCTCTTTTGAGGTCAAAGGAGAAATGGTCAAACAAGCGCCCAGAGGCTATTTGCAGCGCTATATAAGTCTTTCACTCACTCACTTCACTCACCCCATGCATGCTGTAAGCTTTTAATGCTCCTTTTTTGGCCTATGTGCATATTTTCCTTCCCTAACCTCTCCAGCATGCTATCATGGGCCCATACACACCTAGCCTAGTCACTTAACAATGTATTTTGTCAGCTCCATTGTAGTGTTTTACCCTAAACACCCCCTAAAATGTGTACAAATGTTATTGTTCTCATTAAATTCAGGCAGAGTGCCAGAGTTTTTTTGGGGGGGCCCCAAACTCATTTAGAACCCCCTCTAAAAGTTTTACAATGAGCCATCAGAGGGGACCTTATATTTTTGTCTTTAAATACTCCTTAAAATAAATGTTATACTGATGTTGGCCAAGAATGTTTGTGTCTAATCTGCTTTGCAATGTTATGTGCAAAAGTAACAAAAAAAATGTCTGGTTTGACTCCACAGTTTCCTTCAACGCCACATGAATGGCAGACTGTGGCTTCCCAATTTGCTGAGCGGTGGGACTTTCCCAACTGCGGAGGTGCAATCAAAGGGAAACACGTCCACATAATCCCACCCCCCCCCACTCGGGGTCATACTATTTTAACTATAAGGGGTGTAATAGTATTGTGATGATAGCGGTGGTGTAGGCGACATATGAGTTCTTATATATGGACATGGGGAGATTGGCCAGATGTCGGATGGTGGAGTCTTCATCCAGACCGAGTTTTCCAGATGGCTCCAGAGTGGTGTATTGGGATTGCCATCCTCTGAGGATAATGTGGCTGGACTGGCCTTTCTCACATTTGGGTTGGGGTACGCTCCATACTTCCCATCATAGTCGGTCCTCTTCAAGATGTCCACCATCTCCGCCATCTCTACAAAGGACATATTTGGGGCCTTATATCTCCTACTGGATGAAGACGTTTCTGGCTCAGGGCTTTTCTCCTCGTTAGTGCTATTATCATGCACCCGCTGTGTCTCCGCCATGTTCCTCTCCCACTGCGACGAAAGAGAAGGGGTGGCGAATATACTAGAAAGAACGTCAGGGGTGGGCGACGTGTGCGGAGTTTCACGCATGTGCAGTGTATATAAAGCTAACACGCGTGTGTTGTACCCACAATCTGTGAGTGGAGGAAGGAGTAACAGAAGCACCGATCAAGATAACGAAGGTACAATTTTAACTTGAGGCATCAGTGGCCTATACTGCTTCTAGACTGAGGCCTATATTGGGATAAGATTAGGAGAGTTTAGCCTGACATTAGGGTTTTTGTCTTGTGTTTTGTCTTGCAGAGAAAATGAATAAATTCAAGGATCCAACATTCATGAGTCAATTTATAGATATGTACAGGGAGCTGACCTGTTTGTGGCAGCTGAAACACCCCTTATACAAAAACAAACCAGCTAGGAAGGCAGTGATGAAGAAATTGCTGGCATTTGTGAAGACGAAGGTCCCCATGGCAGACATAACTTTTTTTAATGCCAAAATTGGTGGCTTGAGAAGCACATGTAAGAAGTAGCGGAATAAGGTCCTGGCTTCCCAAAAATCAGGAGCAGCAGTACCCAGTTTTTGGTACTACAACAGAATGTGTTTTCTGGAAGACCAGATTGAAGTCAGACAATCACTTTCAACACTTCCTTCCACATCACCTGAGGCTTCCAATGACCAACCTGGGCCTTCTAACCAGGAAGAAGTGGAGGAGCCCAGCTTGAGATAGGTATAGAATTTTTCTACATATTTATTGTCCTAAAATTAATGATGTTAATTAGATGTTATTATTCATAACAAATTAATGATTTAACAAAAAGTGTTTTACATATCAATAGACAGTAGTGGCAAAAATGATTGGGACAAGAATGAAAAATGCTGGGGTCAGAATGATAGTCTTTTCTATTTATTACCATTCAATTTGCAGCAGTCAGTAGCTGAAAATTGTGTGTGATTGATGAACCAAGAACTAAAACTAAAAAACTAAACTAAACTAAAATGTCCCTTTTTTATACACAGGAATACCTCAGCCAGGACGAGGCTCTGGAATGTGGCAGCCAGGAGGAGGCAGGGGGAAGTGACAGCCAGGAGGTGGCAGGAGAAAGTGGCAGCCAGGAGGTGGCAGGGGTAAGTGTCAGCCAGGAGGTGGCCGGGCCCAGTACCCTCACAGAATCCCAGGTGCCTCCCCTACGCCTTCCTACAAAAAGGCCCAGGAAGGGGAGGAACATGGATAAGGCAGCACTGGGCCTCATTAGGGAGGCTAATGCGGCCCTGAGAACCCCCCAACATTCAAGAGGCCTATGGCTGCTTGGTAGAAGCTAAAATGTAAAACATGGAGGAGGGCCAACGCCTATTCTGTGAGGAACTTATTTTTATGGCCCTTAATAAGGGGATGAGGGGCAAACTGACACCAAAAACCCACTTTTGTGAGCTCGACCATCCTCCTCCTCCTCCACCTCCTCCTCCTGCCACAACTCCACCTCCAGAGCCACAGCCTGGAAAGAAGCATGTAGGTAAGCCTGGAGGGAAGCGTGGAGGGAAGTGTGTAAAGAAGACAAGAAAGTGATGGTCTGGGTTCAGTCTGATCTGACAGAAGACGGAGGCTGTGGTAGTACCACAGCCTGGAGACATATATGTCATCTGATGCTGTTCCTGATCTCTCGGAGTCCAGGACCAGTTTGTGCTTCCTATTATATAGACTTCACAGGCTACCAATTTTGGTTTGCAAATAGTTGATGTTTGCACTGGGGTCCAAAGGCTTCACAAATTCCAGCAGTTTCTCAATCATTGCCTTCCTCTTTCTTTTGTTATGACCCAGAATAAATTGATATTTTTTTGTGTTTTTGATGTGTTTTTCTTAAAAAGGACAGTTTGTTTGTGAGTAGGCAGGTACATTTCAAAAAATACAATGTCAAATTAATAAGGGACACCAACTAACCTCCTCGAGGTTAAAAAATACAAGATAATAATGTTGTTGTGGTAACTTGACACACAAAAAATATGGAGATCAATAGAAAATAATATTCAAATAATAACAAAAAAAGGAGATCTTGATTAAAATAAAAAAAAGTAAAAAAGATCACTATAAAAAATAATTTCTAAACTTTATTATGGAGATCTGGCTTTAAAAAATAAAAAGATTATTCATGAGATCACGAGAAATAATAAAGAAATAAGTTTGTCAGAGCTCTGTGTGAATATCAGCAGCAAAACAACTTCATTATTCTAGCATTATAAAGAAGAAAAGAATGTGCTGCATTAAAATATGCTAAAATTTGCAGCGTGACGAATGTGCTATCTCAATTACGACCGCTAGTTTTACCAGACCGAGCGCTTCCGTCTCGTACTTGCTTCAGAGCATGCATGGTTTTTGGTGCGTCGGAATTGCATACAGACGACCGGAATTTCCTCCAAGAACTTTTCTTGTCATAAAATTTGAGAACCAGCTCTCAAATTTTTTCTGTCGGAAATTCAGACAGAAAAGTCTGATGGAGCCTCCACACGGTCAGAATTTCCAACCAAAAGCTCACATCGAACTTTTCTTGTCGAAAATTCTGACCGTGTGTATTCGGCATTATTGGGCCATATTCTCAAACAAGTTACACCGGCGTATATGGAGATGCGCGGCGTGCGTGTAAAGATGCGCCGTCCTATCTATGCGCCATAGTCACAGAACCAGATCCGCCAGAAATCAGGCTACTCCTGACCGTCTTAACTAGTTTAAGTTTACGCAGCGTAGGCGTATATTTCAGCTGATGGCATCCTAGGCTGCCATACAATTAGTATTCAAATATGCAAATGATGTAGATGCGCTGATTCCCGAACCTACGCGCGATCGGCTTAGGCTACGCGCTGTGCGCGTAAGACGATTGTCCGGCTGAAAGTTACCCCTTATAAAGCTCGGTTAACTTTGCTCCAGACCTGAGTAAGTTAGCTTGAAAAAAGCAAATACAGCAGCACCATCCCGGACGAGCTGAGCAACCAAATTTTACGGACAACACATTCGTATGCCAACATGCCAGGGGCAGGCGTGGTCTTAGCACTGCTAGTGTGTGAGGAGGAAGAGGCACTTAGAAGGAGGAGGGCACGGAGGAGGGCACGTGAGAGGATCTACCCACAGCGCATTAGCCTCTTTGGCATGGCTGATGTGGATGTGTATCACCGTTATAGATTCAACCCTGATGCCATCCTTGAAATTACCAGAGCCCTGAAGAATGACATCAGCAGCCCAACACAACGATCCCATGCAGTGCAGCCACTGGTGAAGGTCCTGGCAACATTGCATTTTCTTGCCACAGGCTCTTTTCAAAGAACCAGTGGAGACGTGGTTGGGATATCCCAAACCAGCATGAGTAGATGCGTGCACCAAGTTGTCCCCGCAATACTCCGACGCATGTCGCACCACATAATCAGACCCACCCAGGAGGACATGCGGCTGAAGGCAATGACAGATTTCTGCCTAATTGATGGTTTCCCACGCACTGTGGGTGCAATTGATTGTACCCATGTGGCAATACAGCCCCCCCACGAGACCGAGCACATATACCGCAACAGAAAACATTGGCATTCTATCAATGTCCAAGTGATCGTGGATGCACATGGCCTCATATGGCAGGTCCGTGCAAAACACCCCGGATCCAGCCATGACAGCTTTATATTCAGGCAAAGTGACATCCCAAGACAATTTGAGCAGAATGTGTATGGGGACAGCTGGCTGGTTGGTGAGTGACATGGGTGTCAGGTATGACTGTCCCCCCCCATGATGCAGACATCACGAGGGTCACATGCATGACTAACATCCTCCTGTCTTTTCCCTTCCAGGTGACTCTGCCTATGCACTGGGACCTCATCTCATGACTCCATTCCGCAATCCGCAAACACCAGGAGAGAGAAGATATAACGAAGCACACGCACGCACCCGTGCAGTGGTTGAGCGAACTTTTGGCCTCCTTAAGTCACGCTTTCGATGCCTGGATAAGACTGGGGGTACCCTGCTGTATTCCCCCAACTTCGTGTGCCAAATCATCGCTGCATGTTGCATGCTGCACAACTTCGCAGTGAGAAAGGGCCTGCAGATTGACCTACGTGATGACCTGACCCCCCAACCACCATGTCCCCCCCTAACCGAGGCTACCCCGTCTGCTGATGGTACAGCAGTCAGGAGATGTCTCGTGGAGCGAATCTTTGAACGTTAAACACACACATTAAACATGGCACACAGAAAATGCACGCATGCACACCACTGTGGTCCCTAGCACACACACCCCACATGCACATCCCATTGGATTAGACCGAAGTACACCGCACGGTACTAAGGAGCAGCAACGCCGCGTCAAGGCTCCAATGATGTTGCTGTCCATTCATACACCTTTCACACGGACCTGGGGAGAACTTATCCCCAGCGACCGAGGGTGACACCCCTTACTGGCAGGAGTGTCACCCCCCCCACATTCACACACCATTCACACTGTGCTATGCACTACTTTGTGCAGCACAAAAAATACAACAGCTCTTACTTAGAGCATAAATAAAATAATATTAAAAAGCTCTTACTTAGAGCATAAATAAAATAATATTAAAAAGCTCTTACTTAGAGCATAAATAAAATAATATTAAAAAGCTCTTACTTAGAGCATAAATAAAATAATATTAAAAAGCTCTTACTTAGAGCATAAATAAAAAATCATACTTAGAGCATAAAGAAGCCCAAATAAATCACCGACCCGGCGCGGACTCCGCCTGGTGCCCAGGTTCCTGGCCCTCGCTTGTCTGGGGGGAGCCTCATTTGGGGGTGGTGGGGCATCAGGTGGAGGAGCCTCCCTCGGTGGATTAACATCCCCAGGTGCCTCCCTGGCTGGCTGTCTGCCCTCTAGAGCCACTGCTATACGGCTGAGCAGGGCCTCCTGGCATGCAGTCTGGGCCTGCACAGCCATCCGCAGGCCCCTGACCTCCCCCACAAGTTTGGCTGTGGTGGTTTGCAGGTCACCCAGACTTGTAATGGTGGCTGCAGAGTTTCCTGCCACATCCTGCAGAGCGTCGGGCACTGCTCCAGAGGAGGACAGGCTATTATTGAGCCGCCTCAACTCCTCCAAAATGTCCCCCATATGGCGGCTCTGCTGGTCCTGCTGCCTGACCAGCTTTTCCTGCAGGACTCCTGCCACACCCCTGGTCTTATGGGTGGCCTTCCTGGGGACAGGAGTGCCTGGGGCCCTTGAATAGGGGGAGGGCCGTGAGGGGCTGGTGGTGAGGGGCATGGGACGGGAGGGGCTGGAGAGGGTGATGGAAGACCCTGAGGGGCTGGTGATTGGGTGGTGCTGTGATGTTCCGGGCATCTCATGTGAGTCGTCAAGAAATAAAATGACCTCCTGCACACTCTGGGCCACCTCCTCTTCATTGCCCACCACCTCCTCATGGGCAATATCCTCCTCAACCACCTCCTGTGCGGAGGACTGGCCACTCCCCTCCAAAAAGGCCTGTAGGCTTCCCAGGGGGTCAGCCACTGTAGCAGACTGCTGGGGGGATGGTGTTGGACGGACAGCAGAAGACGGCCCAGCTCCCTCCTGCACACCTGTGGATGACACAAAAAAATCCCATGTTGGTGGACCCACACACTTGTCACATGTCCCCCCCCAAAACATGCTACACACCATATAGAAGATAAAACACACTTACCTGTCCTCATGGGTGGGTCACTGGAGTCATGGCCCTCCAGGCCCTCCACCTGCTCCCTCCGCAGGCATCTGGCAATAATTTCCTCCTCCTCTGACAGCCGGATCGGACAGGGTGGCCCACCTCCAGTGCCCCTGGCATGTTTGGCAATGGTGGCCATTTTATTTCTGACCACCCCCCGCAGGTCATTCATTTTTTTTAAGATGTCCTGGGGGGTCCTCACCTCATGGCCAAGGGCATTGACCTGTGCCGTCACTTTGCGTAAGATTTCTTCCTTTTTGATTTTGCTGGTATTGCCACTCTCAGCACCATGGAGCCTGGCATCAAAGCGCTCCATTGCTGAGATAATAACTTCCCTCTCAGCAGGGCTGAAGTTTTTTTTCCTGCGGTCTTTCCTTGGCATAGCAGCAGCAGCAAAGTGAAAACTCAAATAGGGAAATACAAGGGAGTCACTTTGCACTAGCTGGGCGGATGCTTGAAGCTTTTATACACTGGGCCGGCCCAACTTAGCATGGATTTACGCCTATTGTCATTGTGCGCATGCGCAGAGGGCGGAGCACGTCCGGCACATGCGCCGTTAGGTCTGGACATCATTTGCATGGGGTCACGGATCATTATAATGCTTCACGCCCACATCCCTCCTACCGTCACTTGCGCCTACTTACGCCAACACATTTAAGTTACGCGAGCGCAGCGTAGGACGCAGGGGGTTCGGGAATATGGTTCGGCTCTCGCCAAGTTAAGCCGGCGGTGCGCATCGGAGGTCCGCTCCGCCTCACTAAATATGCGCCGATCTACGAGAATATGGCCCATTGTTATTAGGAACCACATTTTAATTTGTAACATGTAAACTGATATGTCCTTGTCACATGCCGCTGAGTATTATATGCCATAAATTGGAATGTGTACTGTGCAAACAGATTTATTAAAAGTCATTGATGAAAGTTGACATTTAATCACTGAAATATCAGACACTTAACTAATTACTTTTAACAGGGAAAATTTGAAAGAAATCACTGTTGGACTATTTATAACATTAGGCTAGGTAAATGATTTCTAGAAGTGCAATGAAATCATGCACACTGTACTCATCACAAACTACTTGTCGACAAGTGGTAATTAGAAGTATCATCAAAGCTCAGAATGTTTATTTTTCTACTACCACCATTGAGCACCAACGGAAATGTATGGGTAAAACATCTGAGAAAAGTTACACACTTTTTTTACTGCATATGTGTGATGATGACCTTTACAGCTCAACAGGGGCTCTGTACATACAGCCGGTTGCATGATAATTTTAACAGAACATTCACAATTGTTTTTTTGTTCAGCCAGTAGGCTGAGTGAAAAAAAAAATAGATTCCTCCATCCACACCAATGGTGTTAAACAACCCGGTGCGATTAGAATCAATTATCAGCAGGTACAGCTGATTGGCTGCAGCTGCTGATCAACCTTCAACAGAAGTAATTTAAACAATTCATTTCTTTTAACCCCCTCAGAGGTATTCTCGATTCTGGCTCGGGGTGGAATTTCAGAACCAAAAGCGGTAACCCCGAGCCAGACTCGGGATTGCCTCGCAGTGTCCACAGGCAGGGAATTACTTACCTTGTCCCTGGATCCTGCGATGCCTCCCCGTTGTGTGATCGAGCTGTGTCCTCGCTCGATTCACACAGTGCCTGTGTGCCGCCAAGCTGTGTTCCCTGCGACGTTACAATGCACGGGGGCGGAGATCGGCGCCAAATTCAAAAAAGTTAATAAACACAATACATACAGTATACTGTAATCTTAAAGATTACAGTACTGTATGAAAAAAAAAAACACATCCCCTTTGTCCCCAAGTGGTCTGTCCAGTGTCCTACATGCACTTTTATATAATAAAAACTGTTCTTTCTGCCTGCGAACTGGAAATTGTCCATAGCAACCAAAAAGTGTCCCTTTACATCAAAAGTGGTTTTAGAGCAGCTAGAAAACAGCGATAATAAATTAGAATCACTTGCAGAATTGAGCTATAGTGATTTGTGGGGAAATTCGTCATCAAACAATAAAAGTAATGACAGCGACAATTCTGCAACTGAGCAAATTTCAGTGTTTTTGATTTGATTACATTATTGAATAACTTTTATTATAATTACATTATTATTTGATATAATTATTTATAGTTATTTATTATATTATAATTTATGATTTTGCTTTTCAAACTATCATACCCGAGATGTCTACTAGACTGCTGTTTGGTCAGATTTAAGTGAGTTATTCCTAAGAATTATGGGCCAGATTCACAAAGGGGATACGACGGCATATCTCCTGATACGCCGTTGTATCTCTGTTTCTATCTATGCGACTGATTCATAGAATCAGTTACGCATAGATATCCATAAGATCCGACAGGTGTAATTGTTTTACACTGTCGGATCTTAGGATGCAGTACCGCGGCCGCCGCGTAAACCAGCGTCGGGTATGCAAATTAGGAGTTACGGCGATCCACGACGGATTTTCGCGTTCGCTACGTCGCCGCTAGTCTAGTTTCCCGTCGCAAATTTAGTCGTCGTTTTCGGTGCCCTAACTTTAGTCAGCAATCGTATTGGCCGTCGTTCCCACGTCGAAATTTAAAATTTAACGTTGTTTGCGTAACATGTCCGGGAATACGGAAGTACGCTACACGCTTCGCCGTTCGGAAAAATGACGTCACGGCGCGCAAAGCACGACGGGAATTGCGAAACGGAGCATGCGCAGTAGGTCCGGCGCGGGAGCACGCCTAATTTAAATGGCACACGCCCATTTGAATTGGCCCGCCTTGCGCCGGAGGCCGCCGGTGTAGTTTTCATCGCAAGTGCTTTGTGAATCAGGCACTTGCGATGAAAACTTGCGGTGGTGTAACGTATCTACCATACGTTACGCCGCCGCGATTCTACGTGAATCTGGCCCTATAGGCCTACAATGTAAAACGCCAAATTTCCATGCAAAATAATGATACCGCTTTCAGCCCTAAAATCTGACATAATCATACCGCCAGGGAGGTTAAAGCGGGGGTTCACCCGAAATTTTTTTTTTTAACATTAGATTGAGGCTAATTGTGGGAAGCACAATCGGGTGTTTTTTTTTAAATCAATGCAGTACATACCGTTTTAGAGATAGATGTTCTCCGCCGCTTCCGGGTATTGTCTTCGGGACTGGGCGTTCCTATTTGATTGATAGCCTTCCGACCATCGCATACAGCGCGTCACTAGTTGCCGAAAGAAGCCGAACGTCGGTGCGGCTCTATACGGCGCCTGCGCACCGACGGTCGGCTACTTTCAGCAACTCGTGACGTGCTGTATGCGACGGTCGGAAAGGCTGTCAATCAAATAGGAATGCCCAGTCCCGCAAACCATACCCGGAAGCGGCGGGAGAACAACTATCTCTAAAACGGTAAGTACTGCATTGATTTAAAAAAAAACACCCAATTGTGCTTTCCAGCATTAGCCTCAATCTAATGTTAAAAATGTGTTTTTCGGGTGAACCCCCGCTTTAAGCAGGGTAGCCCACACACTGATGGAATTTGGCCTGTCCCTGCTGGACCAGCTGAATTCTGATCAGCGTATGGCCAGCCATAGCCATTACAATATGTCAGGTTCTATTTTGTACTAGTGTGATTTCAATACAATGAATTTTAGTTCGTAGCCATATGTTTTTTTTAATTTTTAACTTTTTGTTTCTGCCATGCGGGGTAAGTGCGGGGACCGATCAACGAACCGGGGGTGGGGGAGGCCCAACCGCCGGGGGGAGGATACCAGGCTGCACAGTCTTTTATGTTTAGCTCTTGTTATAAATATATAGCAGGATATTTGTTTGCAGTGATCATAGTTTATTTGAGCAATTTATAAAAAACAAATATGATGCATAGCAACCTAAAACTGGATAAAAAGTCAGTGTCATCATAATAAATAGGCAGTGTTATCGTAATAAATATATAGGAGCATTGGTATTGGCCAATGTTCAGGTTCAACATAAAGATTATATGGGGGTTCAATAACTTTGCTAGCATGTCATTCATAGATCATATTTAGGGATTGGCCGATGTTCAAGTCGAACATAAGTTGGACTTGAACATCGGGTGTTCGTAAAACAAACAAACATATACCCCATATGCTCGCGGGAAGTTTGCCTGCCGTCGAGCGCCCCATAATGCACTGCAAGATCGCATTGCATTGACAACTGCTGTTTGGCCAAAGCATGCACCTGACCTGTATGCTTTGGCCAATCACAGCGCAATGTGCTGTGAGAGCCATGATTGGCCAAAATCAGGGTGCCTTTGACCAATCATATAGTCCACCCTCACACTATATAAGGCTGCTGCTTACATGGCGGCCGTATATAGTGAATGAATAGAGATTACGCAGGTAATTAGTGTAGTGTGCAGTCAGTCAGTGTAGTGTATATAATACAGTTCAGGATATATAATGCAGTCAGGTTAGTATTTATATTACAGTTCAGACTATATAGTGCAGTCAGTGTAGTGTATATATAATACAGTTCAAAGTATGTAATACAGTCAGTGTAGTATATATAATACAGTGAAGAGTATATAGTGCAGTCAATGTAGTATATATAATACAGTTCAGAGAATATAGTGCAGTCAGTGTAGTATATATAATACAGTGCAGAGTATATAGTGCCATTAGTATAGTACCGTATATACTTGAGTATAAGCTGACCCGAATATAAGCCGAGGCCCCTAATTTTACCACAAAAAAATGGGAAAACTTATTGACTCGAGTATAAGCCTGGGGTGTCCATCTGCATGACTCACTGTGCCTCACTTTGCCTCACTTTGCCTGACTCTGTCCATACGCATGCCTCACTATGTCCATGCCTCACTGTGTCCATGTGCATGCCTCACCTTGTCCATGCCTCACTGTTCCCATGCCTCATGTGCCGGCTTTGAAAAATCGGTGCTCTCCGGTCATAGGTCCCCCGGACAAAAAACTTGTAGAGGAAGAGTGGGGCTACATGTGTGCCACGTTTGGGGTCCAGGGGACTTATGGCCGGCCGGTACCGGGTCCTCAAAGTCTGGGAGATTGGGCGCAAAAATGGTGACTCGAGTATAAGCTGAGGGGGGCATTTTCAGCACAAAAAAATGGTCCAAAAAACTT
Organism: Rana temporaria; assembly: GCF_905171775.1. Taxonomy (NCBI): domain Eukaryota; kingdom Metazoa; phylum Chordata; class Amphibia; order Anura; family Ranidae; genus Rana; species Rana temporaria. The sequence continues at coordinate 481,894,573 of NC_053489.1, forward strand.
GGCTTATACTCGAGTATATACGGTACTTATAATACTTTGCAGAGTATATAGTGCAGTCATTGTAGTATATATAATACAGTGGGAAATATATAGCGCAGTCGTGTAGTAAATATAATACAGTGCAGGGTATATAGTGCAGTGCAGATTATATAATACAGTGTATTGAAATGGTTAAGGGGAAACCTATGACAGAATTTTTTTTTTTTTTTTTTTTTTTTTTTTTTACAAGAGACAGTTTTTGACAATTCCTGTATTAAAAAATAAAAAAAAAGCATCCCGCAATGTACATCCATCTTCCAACACGCCGCCTGACAGGCCCGAAAAATCGATTTTTTTTTAAAAGTCCTGCCTCAATGGGAGGCCTCCTGGCGACTGCTGTCTCTTGGCTTGACAGCTGTCATATAACCAAATGACATCAGAGGGAGCAGGGTCATCCAGTTACGTCAGCAGGTGGCCTTGACATTGCTTATATAAGATCTGTTAAAGCAAAAAGGCAGCAGTCGCCGGTAGGCCTCCCATGGAGGCAGAGTTTTTCTTGTTTTTTCTATTTTTCAGGTCCGTCCGGCGGTGTTATTGATGGTTGGATGTACATCGCAGGACACTTTTTTGTGTCTTTTTTAATAAAGGAATTGTTTAAACTGTCCCTTGTGGTTTTTCTTTTTGACACTTTTTTGGTGAATAATAAGAGGTTGCACTGCTTACACATGACGGTGGCCTCCTTGTGGTTGATCTAGAACAGCTGGCAGCAAAAGGGTTGACAGCCTTGCTCTGTTGGTAGGGCTGCATGATGCTCTCGATGACCCGGCTCCAAGAGAAGGGAGCAGTGACACCATGGGAAGGTCGGACACTGGTGGCGCAGAGGGAGCAGGGACCCACAGGACTGTTGGTGAGGTTGGTGTGGGACAGGCATGGCCGGGAAAAGACCAGCATTCTGTGAATTTCAAGTGGCAGTACCCCCTCCCCTAGTTTCGGCCCTGATCCTATCAGCGGGCAGAGGGCAGGATGAACTCTCCATTCTGATCTGCAGCTCCTCTCTGCACTGCTGATAGGATAACATCGTTGGTCAGAGGGGCAGAGGAGCCAAAAGAGGACACATGGGCATGGCTGCACAGCATCTGCTCAGGGGCGACTGCAATCTGTGATAGCTTTGTGCGGACTGCGATCCCCGCTCACCCACGCTGTGCGGCCTGGTCATCAACAGGCCAGGGGTTGGGGACCCCTGTTGTAAGGTGCTTTAGGGAAGAACAGGGGGAGTGCTCTGGACACAAAAAAAGCATGAAAATAGGGGTAAGAGACCTTTTAAACAAAGAAAATGGTGTATACTTGATATTTTAGAATGATTAATGTAAAAAATTAAAAAAACATGAATTTAGTATCACTTTAACATTCCTGCTTGTTAAGTTCCCTTGCTGATATATAACATTTGTTATGTTATAAATATTTTAAAGAACCTAAAAAATAAATAATAATGTAGACATTGTGGCTGTTTCAAGTTCACTATAATAAAACAGCAGGTTTGTATTTGTTACTTTTATGCCCATATAAAATATTCCTTTTCTGCACATGTCTATTTTGAAAGCAGTTTTTCATTTTTTTGCAACCTGGAAATTTATATCTAGTGAATTATACACTGAAAGAGAACATTTTCCCATACATAAAGTAACCATTTGCTCTTGAAATATTCATGGAACTACTTAACATAAACCTTTCAGTCTTCTGTTCTGCTACAGCTACCATCATTGCAGAACCGTCAATATAGAAGGAGTTGCAATGTGTCAGCAGTATTGTTGGGTGACCATCATACTGCATAACATTTCATATCCAGACAATCTTCAGGCAAAGCTTTGAACTGCATTTTGTATTGCTAGCTGGTATAAATTGCTCAAGCCAAACATGCTTGAAGCACTTGTACAGAATGCTAAACCTGAGCTTTCACAGCAACTCAAAGCACAAAGTAACTTTTTTGTTTGCTGCAATTATCCCTGTTTGTACAAAATTAAACATTTACGTTATAAAAGACATAAATAAATGCAGCTCTGTAATTAATACATCAGTGGTGGGCACCCATCAGTGGTGGACACCCATGCAGAGCTATTGGATGTTTCTCATGGCCTGTATAATGAAAGGTTTCGCAAAAAGTATGGACATCAGTTCAGCACTGACACCCAACCAGGAGCGTTAGAGCAATCATGGCTTTTATTGAGGAGCTGGTGCTCCACTTCTCTGAGCCTTTTCCTCCTCTCTTAAATTCCTCCTCACATGGTCACTTCCAGCGTCACTGAAAATTTTTGCCTAAAGAAAAGTGAAAAAGAAGGGTTAATATTCATGCTTAATTAACATTACACAATAGACATCATGCATTCAATAAAAATGAACGTGCGTCTCTCTTTTTTTGCTTCATTGCTCATACGGTCCCAGCCCAGTGTCAGCGCAGAACTGATGTCCATCCATGTTTTGCCCTTCTTTAGCCGGTTGCTGTAGAAGGGATGCAACAAATCCCACAGCTCTGAATGGGCCTCCATTGCAGATATGAGCTCTGATTGTGAGACTTCAGCAAGCTTCTTCCCTGTCCTCTTCCTGTCCTCACACAACCACACGGCTGAGCAAAGTACTCTTGAATAATGTACAGACAGGAATTGTTTACAACATTAAGCCCGGTTTAGGCGCATTTTGCCACGTCAGCTGTAATGTTGGTCTTCAGAACGCACTGGCCCTGGGTTTTTTAGCAGCTTAAAAACGCCTATGCCACCCATAGCTCCTAAAAGCCTGTATGTGCATTAGCTCATCAAAAATAACAAGGAGAGCTGTTTTTAAGCTGCAAAAAAGAAGCCTGATGCACCTAAAAGCGGCTGTAAAAATGCCCTGTGTGCATGAGGCCTTATGCTCATAAGTGTTAAGAATGGCATCTCACCTTGTCCTCTAAAGCAGTGGTCATCAACCCTGTCCTCAGGGCCCACTAACAGGCCAGGTATTACCTTGGGGAGATGCAGACTAGAATACTGCAATCACTGAGGATCAAATTATATCACCTGTGATGTATTTCAGTTATCTTGCAAACCTGGCCCTGAGGACAGGGTTGATGACCACTGATCTAACACATCACATCCAGAGCGTCATTTCTGGATCAATGCCTGACGTCACTTTGAGCAGCTGTGTAGCAACG